>NC_066561.1:6921520-7011520 GCF_024679095.1 Eriocheir sinensis | reverse complement strand
CCCTTCTTTACTTCATCCTCTCCCTTCTATTCCCCCCTTTCACCTTCTGACTCTTTGTTCCCTTCTTTTCCTCTCCTATTCTCCCCATTCTCCTTCTCTTTTATCCTCTCCTCTCCCTTTCCCATTACCACGCCTCCATATATTTCATTTCGTCTTCTTTCTCCTCATTTACTCCTTACTCCTTTCCCTTCATCTCATTTCTCCCCATTCTCTGTTGCTTCCCTTTGCTCTCGTTTGCCCTATCTCCTTTCCTCTCTCCATTTCTATCCCCATCTCTTTTCCCTAACCCCTTTTTGCACTTTTCCTTCCATTCCCTTTTCTTTCCCTCCTTCCTGCTTCCCTTCTTCCGTCTCTCTTTCCTCCTCTTTGTTTATTTATTTTGCTCAGTTTTCTTCTACCTCTTCCTCCTCCTTTCTTGCCTTCTCATCCTATTCTTTTCCTCCTACATCTTCCTCTCTCCCGTTTCTCTTTATCTCTCTTTATTCCTATTTTCTCATTCGTTCTCTTTCCTTGGTCTTAACTTTACTCCTTCTCCTCCCTTCCTATCCTTCTCATTTCCTTTCTCCCTCTTCTTTTTATCATCATCATTATCTTTTCTTCTCTTTCCGTTTTCTTTTTTCTGTTTCGTCTTATATTTCTTTCACTTTTTCTTCCTCCTTCCTCCTCCTCCTCCTTCTCTTTCTCCTCCCTTCCTATCCTTCTCATTTCCTTTCTCCCTCTTCTTTTTATCATCATCATTATCTTTTCTTCTCTTCCCGTTTTCTTTTTTCTCTGTTTCCTCTTATATTTCTTTCACTTTTTCTTCCTCCTCCTCCTCCTCCTCCTTCTCTTCCTCCTCCCTTCCTTCTCATCTCCTTTCTCCCTCTTCTCTTTTCTTCTCTTCCCGTTTTCTTTCTTTTCTGTTTCCTCTTATATTTCTTTTACTTTTTCTTCCTTCCTCCTCCCTCCTTTTCCTCCTCCTCCTCTTCCTCCTCCTCCCTTCCCTAATTACATCTTCCTCGCGTTAATGTAAAAAAAAAAAGAAAAACTTGGCGATCGCCTTCTCCCAGTTTATCTTGTTATTTCTGCTTGCTCTGTTTTTCTTTAATTTTTCACTTTCTCTTTATTTTTTCTCTCCTTTCTTTTTTTTTTTTTGCCTTCCTTCTTTCCCCGCGTGTAATTAAGTTTTTGCTAATTAACTTCTTTTTTCTTTGTCTTATTTTGCTTTGTGTTTCTCATTTTTTTATTTTGCTTTCTCTTTCTTTTATTTAATTTTTGTTTTCTTTTTTCTTTCTTCTTCCTTCCTTTATTCCTTATTACTCTTCCTCTAAGTACGTTTTGTTCAATAACTTTTTTTTTTATTTCTTTGTCTTGATTTTAATTCACTTTTTTCTTTTTTTTTCATTTTCTTTCTTTTCTGTTATTTTCCTTTTTTCTCTCTTCTTTCTTTCTCCGTCTGAGTTTTCTTCATTAACTTTTATATTTGTCTTTATTTAGCTTTGTTTGTTTCTTATTTTTTCGCTTTCTCTTTTTTGTTAACTCGTATTTTTTTTATCTTTTCAGTTTCTTCATTAACGGGAAAATAACATCAATGAGTAACTATTCTTTTTCATTTTTCATTATTTTTTCATTTTTCTGTTTTATTTTTTGCTGTTGTCATATTTTCTCCCATATTCCCTTTCTTCCTTATGGTTATTTTCTCTTCCTTCATTTCTTAATCCGTTCATTTATCTTTTTCTTCATCTCTGTTCTACTATGATTTGTTCTTCATTTTCTTCATTTCCTTCATTTCATTTGCTATCATATTTTTTCCTTATTGCCATTTTATCAACTTATGTCCCTTGCTTCCTTTCTTCATCTTTTTCCCCTTCATTCGCCTTTTTCTTCATTCTTTTGCTCCATTTTTATTTTTTCGATTTTCTCCTATTTCCTCTTTTCTTCGTGTTGTCTCATATATTTTCTTCCATATTGCCATTTCTTCCTTATGGGTTTCTCTCTCTCTCTCTCTCTCTCTCTCTCTCTCTCTCTCTCTCTCTCTCTCTCTCTCTCTCTCTCTCTCTCTCTCTCTCTCTCTCTCTCTCTCTCTCTCTCTCTCTCTCTCTTTTATATTTTCATTCTCTTCCTTTCGTCTTTTTGTCTTCATCTTTTCATTTCATTATTTTCTTTCTTTTTTCCTATTTTTCTTTTTATTTATTATCTACCACAATGACATTTTTTCCTTGTGATCTTTCTTTCTTTCTTTATACATATTTTTTTCTCTGTCCTACTCAATTCCTCTATTCATTCTTCTATTAATACTTTCCTCTTCTTTGTCTTTTTCTTCTGTTGTATAATTTTCATCACTGCCATATTTTTTTTTCAGTGTGTTTTTCATTCTCTTCTTTATTGTTTTCTGTCCTATTCATAATCTTTCGCTTCTTCCTGTTCCTTCTTTGCGTCGTACTCACAAGAAAATATGACCTCTTCAGTTCCTTCGTTTCTCTTCTTTTCTATTGTCTCTTCCTCTAAGTTATCATCATGTTTCTTTCTCTTCTCCTTTCTTTTTCTTTTTCTTTTCTTTCTTCCTGTTCTTCTTTCTTTTTCTCCAACCATTCTTCATTTTCCTTATTTTCTTCTTTCTTTCATTTTTTCTTCTTCTTCCTTCCTTTCTTTTTCTTTCTTTTCTTCTTAACCTTCTTCTTCCTTCTTCCTTCCTCTCTTCTTTCTTCCTTTTTTTCTTCTTTTTCTTCTTTTTTTCTTCTTCTTCCTCTTCTTTTTCTTCTTCTTTTTTATTCGGCTTTTTATTCCTTCTTTTTCTTCTTTTCCTTCATTCCCTCTTCTCCTCCGCAGTCATAGAAGCAGCAAAATTATCTTAAAACTTTTCCTTTTAAATACTTCTGTTTTCTTTTCTTTTCCTCTTAATTCTCAAACTTTCTCCATATATCTTTCCGTTCTCTTATCTTTTGCTCTTGTTCTCTTACTTTTCTTTCTATGCTTTCTTTCTCTTTATTTCTTTATTTTAATCGTTGTTCTTATTCTGCTTTATCTATCTCCTCCTCTTCCTATCAACCAACCTTTCATCATCTTTATCATTAATTTCATTCTCTTTCACTTTCTACTTCTCCTTTTTCTTCATATTCTTCTTCTTTTTGTTTTCTTCCCCATCTTTGTTTTCTAGTTTTTCTTCCTCCTCCTCCTCCTCTTTCTCCATTTCTTTCTCCTCCTCCTCATCATCATAATTGTCGCTAACTTCTTCCTCTTTCCCTTCAACTTTAAATTCTTCATGTTCCTGTTTTCTTCTCTTTTCTCTGCTTCTTACTTTTTTTCCTTTTTAATTTTTCATCATCATCATCATCATCTTCTTCTTCTTCTTCTTCTTCTTCTTCTTCTTCTTCTTCTTCTTCTTCTTCTTCTTCTTCTTCTTCTTCTTCTTCTTCTTCTTCTTCTTCTTCTTCTTCTTCTTCTTCTTCTTCTTCTTCTTCTCCTCCTCCTCCTCCTCCTCCCATAATCACAAGAACACACATCCTATTTAAATTTCTGGTTAATTACCTTACAATTTTAGGCACCTTAATTGCCAATTCCCGAGAGGTGGTACACTAACCCCTTTCACTCTCTCTCTCTCTCTCTCTCTCTCTCTCTCTCTCTCTCTCTCTCTCTCTCTCTCTCTCTCTCTCTCTCTCTCTCTCTCTCTCTCTCTCTCTCTCTCTCTCTCTCTCTCTCTCTCTCTCTCTCTCTCTCTCTCTCTCTCTCTCTCTCTCTCTCTCTCTCTCTCTCTCTCTCTCTCTCTCTCTCTCTCTCTCTCTCTCTTTTTCTAATTTGAGGGGAAGAAGGAAGGAGATAAACGGAGAGATAGGGAGAGCGAGTGAGAGGAACAAGAGGAGGAGGAGGAGGAGGAGGAGGAAGAGGAGGAGGCGGAAGAGGAGGAGGAGAGTTAGGTTAAGTAATAGGGTTGGGAGTGAGGGGAACGAGAGAAGGAGGAGGAGGAGGAGAAGGAGGAGGAGCGGAGAGAGGTATTATATGGATGAGGGGGAAAGGAAGAGGGGAGAGAAAGGGGGTCAGTAGGGGAGAGATGAGTAATAGAATGGAGATAAGGGAGGGAAGAGGGGAGAGGAGGGGAGGGAGGGGAGAGGGGAGGAAGGGGAGGAGGGAAGAGGGGAGGGTACAGGGATAAAGAGTAAAATGAAATCAGATTAAACTTGAGGGAAGAGATTGCGACCTCGAAGCTAACTTGCCCTGCCCTCCCTCCCTCCTTCCTTCCTTCCTTCCTTTCCTTTCTTCATTCATTCATTCATTCTTTCCTTCCTTCCTTCCTTTCCTTCCTTCCTTCCTTTATTATTTCCTTCCTTCCTTCCTTCCTTCCTTCCTTCCTTTCCTTTCTTCCTTCCTTCCTTCCTTCATTTATTTATTCATTCATTCTTTCCTTCCTTCCTTCCTTCCTTCCTTTCCTTCCTTCCTTCCTTCATTCTTTCATTCATTCTTTCCTTCCTTCCTTCCTTCCTTTCCTTCTTTCCTTCTTATCTTCCTTTCCTTCATTCCTTTCCTCACCTTCCTTCCTTCCTTCTATCATTCATTAATTCCTAACTTTATTTCTTTCTATACTTTCTTCCTTCCTTCATTCCTTCTATCATTCATTAATCCATAACCTCCTTACTTCTTTCTGTATTTTCTTCTTTCCTTCATTCCTTTCCTTATTTTCTATCTTTCGTTTCTCATTTTCATTTTTTTCTTCTTCTTTCCTTCGTTTTTCTTTCTTTTTCCTGATTTTCTATTTTCATTCATTGCTTGTCCTCATTTTCTTTCCTTCTTTCCTTCCTGCTCTCCTTCCTTTTCTTCTTCCTTTCTTCCTTCCTTCCTTCTTTCATTCAGTTTTTCTTTTCTTTCATCTTTGTTTCTTTGCTTCTTTCTTTCCCTTCCTCTTGTCATTCATTCAAAATTTCCTTTCTTTCTTCATTCATTCATTCATTCTTTCAGTTTTTCCCTTCTTCCCTTTCTTTATCTTCCTCCTTTTCTCTTCTTTCTTTCCTTACCTTCTCCCTTCATTCATTTGGTTTTCCTTTCTATTTTCCTTCCTTCATTCTTTTCCTATTCTTCTTCCTTTCCTTTTTTGCTCTTCTTCCTACGTTCCTTCCTTATTTCTTCCTTCTTTCTTTACTTCGTCTTTCTTCATTATTCATTCATTTATCTGTTATTTCCTTTCTCTCATTCTTCCGTTCTCTTTCCTACCTCCCTTCCTTTCATTAGCTAATGTCTCCCTTTCCTCCTTCTTTATTTACTTCCATTTTTCTTTCCTTCCTATATTTTCTTCACTCCTTCTTTATGTATTTCCTTTCGTTCCATCTTTATTTTCCTTCTTCCTTGCCTTCCTTCTTCTCCCTCGTTTCATTTTCCTTCTTTCTCATAAATCAGACTTTCCATTTTCATTCATTTTCTCCCTTATTTCCTTTTTTTCTCTCCCCTTTTTCCCTTCTTCTGACCGGACCTTCATTACCCTTCCTCCCTTCCTTCCTTCCTTCCTTCCTTCCTTCCTTCCTTGTTAACTCCATCTTTCCTTTTTCCTTCTTCCATATTTCAAGTCTTTCTCTTCTTTGCTAATTTATGTGTTTCCTTCCTTCCTTTCCTCCTTCATCCTCTTTCCTCCTCCTTGCTTCTTCCTCCTTGCTTGAGATGGACTTTCCTTATCTCCTCCTCCTCCTCCTCCTCCTCCTCCTCCTCCTCCTTTCTTCCTTCCTGTATTCATTCTATTTTCCGCACTGATTTATCTTCATTCCTCTTCCGCTTCTGTTCTCCTCCTCCTCCTCCTCCTCCTCCTCCTCCTCCTCCTCCTCCTCCTCCTCCTCCTCCTCTTCCTCCTCCTCCTCCTCCTCTTATTCTCATCTCGTTTTCCTGCCTTCGATTTACATGCTATTTTCTCTCTCTCTCTCTCTCTCTCTCTCTCTCTCTCTCTCTCTCTCTCTCTCTCTCTCTCTCTCTCTCTCTCTCTCTCTCTCTCTCTCTCTCTCTCTCTCTCTCATACTAAAGATATTCACATTCTCTTCCTCTCATTCTCTTTTTCTCTCCCTTTTATCTTTACTCTCTCTCTCTCTCTCTCTCTCTCTCTCTCTCTCTCTCTCTCTCTCTCTCTCTCTCTCTCTCTCTCTCTCTCACTCTCTCTCTCTCTCTCTCTCTCTCTCTCTCCCTTCTCCTTCCCATTATAGGCATTAATAACCACTGCTCTTCTCTCCCTCTCTCCCTCTCCCTCTCCCTCTCTCTCTCCCTCTCTCCGATTGTGTAAGATTTGTAGGAGTAAGAAGAATCAATGTTGTTTACCTTGATTACTTTTGTTTACCTGTGGATTGTCTTGTTTACGTGTTGATTGCCTTGTTTACCTGTGTTTAATATACCTGTGTTAATTGCCGCACCTGTCGCTTACTCTACCTGGGCCGAGATTTTATTTTTTGTTGATTTTTGTGATTGTTTTTTTTTTCGATATTTTTTTTAGTTTTGTTTTCTTTGTTTTCTTTTTCAATGTTTGTGATTTTATTTTTCTATATTTTTTTTCCGATATTTTTTGTTTGTTTGTTCCCTGTGTGTTTGTTTGTTTGTGTGTTTGTGAAAAAAAAATATACGAGAGAACAAAACTAATCAAACACACAGAAAAAAAATGAAAATAAAGAAAAGGAATAAAGAAAAAAAGAAAAACAAACAGAAAGCCCACAAAACAGCCTCACGCTTCCTTTCCTCACTTCCAAAACAACACAAAATCAAGAAAATAATAATAATAAAAAAATAAAAAAAATTCCAACCCCCCCCAAAAAAAAGAAAAAAAAACAAAAACAGAATAAGTGAGGAGAGGAAAGTTTTAAAACCTTCTGAATCCTCTTTCCCTTCCTTCCTCCGATACTCTCCTTCCTTCCCTCCTTCCTTCCCGCCTTCTCTCCCTCTTCCTTCCGTCCTTCCTTTCTTATTCTCGACCCCTCCACAAACTTTCCCTCCTCCTTTATTTATATTCTTCTTTTTCTTCTTTCTTTCCATCCATCTACTCTTCCTTCTTCCCTCCTTCCTTCCTTCCTTCCTTCCTTCCTTCCTTCCTTCTTCTCGACCCCTCCACAAACTTTCCCTCCTTCTTCATTTATATATTTTTTTTTCTTATTTTCCTTTTTTCTTTTACTTGCATACTTTCCATCCTTCTTCTCTTCCTTCTTCCTTCCTTCCTTCCTTTTTATCTCCTTCCTTCCTTCTTTCCTTCTTCTCGACGCCTCTACAAACTTTCGCTCTCACTCCTTCATTTGTTTTCTTCTTTTTTTCTTTTACTTTCTTTCATTCTTCTCCTATTTCTCTTACTCCCTCCTTCCTTTCTTTTCCTTCTCCTCGACTCCTCCTTCAATTTTCTCTTCCAGTCCTTCATTTGTATTTTTTTCTTTTCATTCCTTTTCTTTTTTCTTCTTCCATTCTCCTAATTCCTCCTCCTCCTTCCTTCCTCTTCCTCTTTTCCTACATTCCTTTCTTCATTCCTTTCTTCACGTCTTTCTTCTATATTTTCTTCCTCCTTTCTCTCTCACTTTCCTCCGTTTTTTTGGTATCTTCCTTCCTGCCTCTTTTTCTTCCTTTCTTCCTCCGTTCCTTCCTTTCTTTATACGTTCTCTCCTTCCCTCCTTCCTTCCTTCCTTTCCTCTCCTCTCACACCCTCCAACTCATTTCCATAATATAAGTTTCAGGGATTAATTTCTTGTCCACAATATCTACACACACACACACACACACACACACACACACACACACACACACACTACACTTACGCCCCCCCTCTCCCCCCCTCCCCCCACACGACAATATCCCCGCCAGCCAATCCTGAGGTGTATGAAAAATAGGTGAGGACAAAATGATCTAATTAATTAAGGTGAGCGCGTATTACCTGTCCGCGCCTCCGATACCGCTAATAAAAATAAATAGCCGGAGTTTGAAATATATTTAATACTTATTGTTTCTGTCTGGGCTTTATTCATGATAGGCCTACCTGCGTTTCTTTGACTAATATTTTCCTTCTATTCCTTTTTTCTTTCTTTTTCTAATTCCGGGTGTTTTTCCTTCCTGCTTTCTTTCACTTGTTCCTCAGTTTCCTCTTTCCTTATTTATTTTCCTTTTTCCTTCCTATTTTCCTCTAACTATTTTTTTCCTCCCTTCCTTCCTTCATTCATTCTTTTTCCGCTTCTGTGTATCTTTCCTTTCTTTCTACTTTCTTTCATCGCTTTCTTGATAACCTCTCTTTCCTTCCTTCTTTCTTTCTTTCTTTCTTTCTTTTTCTATTTCCGTGTATATTTCCTTCCTCCTTTCTAGGGTTGCACCGATTAATCGGCAGGTAATCGGTAATCGGCCTTATCGGCCATTTTGCCGATTAATCGGTAATCGGCCTTTTGGCCGATTAATCGGGCCGATTATCAAATTTTTTTTCTCTCTTTTATGGTGCAATGTACATAACACAATATCATTAATATTGATATAAGGATGGTGATGTTACCAAAACTCTTGACACACCTTTCCACAGCATTTATTACAAACAAGTTAATATGCAAATGTACATTAGACAATTCAAATTACATTTGAATTAATAATATGAAATACCTATATTTCCTTTAACTGTATCTAGAAAAAATAAACCAAAAAATATATACTTATTTGAACTCCTATAGTACAGTAACAGTAATATCATTCACCATATCTGTTGTGATTAAGGAAACAAATCATTGTAATATAATGAAAAGCATGGAACTAGACAAGTAATTGTTCTCAGTACTTTAAAATGAACACTGTTAAAAATCATAATGCGAAAACTAAAGATATTTTAATTGAGTATTATGATTCACTATGTCTGCCGTGCATAGGAAAAACATAATGCAATATATCATGAAAAGTATGAAATTAAACCATTTATTTTTCTCAATACTGTACTTTAAACTGAACACTCTTAAATATATTACAATGCAACAACAAAACATTGATCGAGTAATATCATTCAATATGGCTGCCGTACATAAGGAAACAAGGTCATGTAATATAATTAAATTATGGAACTAATTTTTTTTTTTCTTAGTACTTTAAATTTAGCACTCTTAAATACATTTTAATTAACACTTTAATTGAGTAATAGCATTCATGAGAAGTATGGAACTAAACAGTATTTTTTCGCAGTACTTGAGCACTCTTAAACTAATCATACATTAATAATGTAAAAACAAAAAAATAATAGCATTCATCATGCCTGATGTGCAAAAATAAAATAAAATATATATATAGATATATATATATATATATATATATATATATATATATATATATATATATATATATATATATATATATATATATATATATATATATATATATATATATATATATATATATATCAGTAAATGTGTGAAACTAGCTAGACATGTGATTTTATTCAGTACTTTAAATTGAACACTCTTAAATTGTAATGTAAAAACATTAACATTTCTCCATTTTCTGGGCAAAGTCTATTCCTCGTAGGCTCGTATATATTTCCACCTGTACTAAACAGCCTCTCACTTTCCACTGAGGATGCTGGTGCACTTAAATATTTTTGTGCCAATTTGCTCAAGAGAGGTAAAGTTTCTCTACTGTTACTCCACCATTGAAATGGATTTTCTTCTTTTCCGAGCAAAGGCAAATTTAAATAATGATGTATTTCTTTAGTGCATGGGTCATTTTGCTTCAGCTTGAATGATGTTTGTCTCTGAGTCACTGCCGGTTGTTGACCTAAGTCTTGATTTCTTCTTTGATTTTGTTCGTGGTCCACCTCAACAAAATCTGGAGTGAACTAACTGGGACTGGAAGAGGCATTTGCAATTTCATCAAAACATGCAGAAAGACTAATGGAGTCTGAGTTGCTAGACTCGCTATCTTCTTCAGCATCAGTATCCATATTCTCGTCTGAGTCTTTATTAGGACTTGAAGAAGAATCCTCTCCAATATCACCAGTTCTAACTTTGTCCAGTTCGTCTGTAACCCACTGCTTAATTGATGATTCTAGACCATTTTTCTGGCATTTTAATTTGAATCGTGGATCAAGAAAAGTAGATAGACACAGAGATTTTTCTTCCAAATATGCATCAAACCTTCTCTTCACCGAGGTTTCCAGTTCTTCAATTGTAGTAATGATGCCGCTGAAGCTTTGGCTTTTCAAAGCTTTGGATAAGAAGAGCTTAAGGGTTAAGACTGTAGGAATTATCATTGATGTGGTAGACTCCCTTTTACTTGCATCTCTTGTGACCTCCTCAAAGGGTTTGAGAAGGTGACAAAGTTTGTCCACCATGCTCCACTGATACTCACTTAAAGAAGCTATGTTGTGATCTACAGCATATGTGACCAGGGCTTTGCGTTGTTCTAAAATTCTTTGTAGCATGTAAAAAGTGCTAATCATTCTGCATATTTTATAGTATACTAATAGAAAAATTAGAACAAGCGTGTTTTTAGATTAGAATTAAGCTAACACAGTGTAAAACACAGTAAATCAGAACAAGACGTGAGAGATTGATAAACTCTCTGTACACTACCATTTCTAGTAGCATCTGTATATACGTACGATCACCACAAGAACGAGAAAACTGACAAATTTTAACATTAAAATCAGGATGTTGCCAAATCATAAGTAACAAATTACAAGAAGTATTTGCTCTCCATACAAAAGATGACAGCTGCCCAGTAAACAAAGTTGTAAACATGAGAGTAGAGGTATGTCTCTAACTTTGTGATATCAGTATCCACTCCAGTAATAATATTAATATTAATCTCATTTACAATTTCAAAGTAATCGGCCGATTAATCGGTATCGGCCGATTATTGGCAACCGATTAATCGGTAATCGGTAATCGGCCCAACTGCTTATCGGTGCAACCCTACTCCTTTCTTTCACTCCTTTCTCAATTCTCTCTTTTCTTTCCTTCATTTCTTCTTTTCTTCCTTCTTTCTTTCTTTCTTTTTCTACTTTCATGTATCTTTCCTTCCTACTTTCTTTCATTCCTTTCTTAATTTTCTCTTTTCTTTCTTTCATTTCTTCTTTCCTTCCTTCTTTCTTTCTTTCTTTTTCTACTTCCGTGTATCTTTCCTTCCTGCTTTCCTTCACTCCTTTCTTAATTTTCTCTTTTCTTTCCCTCCTTCTCTTCCTTCTTCCTTCTTTTCTTCCTTCTTCCTTATTGCTAACCTTTTTTCTTTCCTTCATTTCTTCTTTCCTTCCTTCCTTCTTTCTTTCTTTTTCTACTTCCGTGTATCTTTCCTTCCTACATTCTTTCACTCCTTTCTTAATTCTCTCTTTTCTTTCCTTCCTTCTTTTCCTTCTTCCTTCTTTTCTTCCTTCTTCCTTATTGCTAACCTTTTTTCTTTCCTTCATTTCTTCTTTCCTTCCTTCTTTCTTTCTTTCTTTTTCTACTTTCATGTATCTTTCCTTCCTCCTTTCTTTCACTCCATTCTTAATTCTCTCTTTTCTTTCCTTCCTTCCTTCCTTCCTTCCTTCTTTCTCATATATCAGACTTTCCATCTTCATTCATTTTCTCCGTAACTGTAAAAAAAACAAAAAAAAAAACACTTATTTCTTACCCCTTTTTTTGTCGTGGCTAAGTTACGATGGAGTTAAACGCGAATGGAAACTATTTACGATTTATTTATATACGGCGACTCCGATTTACGACCGCCGGAGTTACGACGGACTCAGTTAACGACGCTATTTACGACGAGAGGTGGTAATTACGGGTTAAGAATGTGTAATTATCAAACTGTTGCGTCGTTCGTAAGTAAGAGGGTGAGGAGGTCGGGATGGCTTAATTAGTGTGTTGTTTATTAGGTGAGAGTGTGTGTGTGTGTGTGTGTGTGTGTGTGTGTGTGTGTGTGTGTGTGTGTGTGTGTGTGTGTGTGTGTGTTTGTTCATCTATTTGCTTGTTTTTATGTGAATTGATTTGCTTTACTTGAATTTATGAGGTTGTGTGAGTTTGGTTAATTCTTCTTCTTCTTCTTCTTCTTTTCCTTCTTCTTCTTCTTCTTCTTCTTCTTATTATTATTATTATTATTATTATTATTATTATTATTATTATTATTATTATTATTATCATCATCATTATCATCATATAGTTATCGGGTGTCGTGTGAATCGTGTGTGTGTGTGTGTGTGTGTGTGTGTGTGTGTGTGTGTGTGTGCGAAGCCACATACACGCTCGCTCGGCCTCCTCTGTGTGTGTGTGTGTGTGTGTGTGTGTGTGTGTGTGTGTGTGTGTGTGTGTGTGTGTGTGTGTGTGCATTTGCGCGCGCGTGTGAGAAGGAATATCAGTAAAGGGTAACGAGAGAGAGAGAGAGATCAATACCACGTCTGGCCGCCAGAGGACAGCACACTATGCCTCCCTCCCGCCCTCTCTCTCTCTCTCTCTCTCTCTCTCTCTCTCTCTCTCTCTCTCTCTCTCTCTCTCTCTCTCTCTCTCTCTCTCTCTCTCTCTCTCTCTCTCTCTCTCTCTCTCTCTCTCTCTCTCTCTCTCTCTCTCTCTCTCTCTCTCTCTCTCTCTCTCTCTCTCTCTCTCTCTCTCTCTCTCTCTCTCTCGTGTGAAATAAAGCAAGGTTAAAGGCCACAGCTCTTCTCTCTCTCTCTCTCTCTCTCTCTCTCTCTCTCTCTCTCTCTCTCTCTCTCTCTCTCTCTCTCTCTCTCTCTCTCATGGGGAAAATAAGCAGGTTAAAACTACAGCTCACTTTGTGCACTTTCTCTTTCTCTCTTTCCTCCTCCTCCTCCTCCTCCTCCTCCACTAAACCTCTACAAACTGGGAGGAGGAGGAGGAGGAGGAGGAGTCTCTTTTTAATACTTTTTATATGAGTGACCTAATCTCTTTCTCCCTTACCTCCCCCCCTCCCTCTCCCTCTCTCTCTCTCTCTCTCTCTCTCTCTCTCTCTCTCTCTCTCTCTCTCTCTCTCTCTCTCTCTCTCTCTCTCTCAAACCATTACTACTGTGGACATTAGGAGGCAGACACACACCTGTACCTAGTCTGATAGTGAGGAAATACTGCTTACCTTACCGCCCTGCTACCCCCTCCCGCCTCTCCTCTCTCTCCCCCTTCTATCTCCTCCCTTCTCTCTCTGTTTCACCTCTCCCTTCTCCCCACTTCCGTCTCACCTGCTCTCCCTGTCTCCTCTCTCTTCCCCTCTCTCCCCACCTCTTTCTTCTTCTTCCTCTCTCCCCTCTCTCACCTCCTTAACTCTCCCCTCTCTCCTCCTCTTCCCTCTATACCTCTCTCTCTCTTTCCCCTCTTTCCCTTACCTCTTTCCTCTCCCCTCTCTCCCCTCCTTACCTTTTTCCTCTTTCCTCTTAACTCCCCCCTCTTAACCTCTTCCTTCCCGTACCTTTTCCCTCCTAATCTCTTTCCTTTCTCCCCTGTTTCCTCTTCCCTCCTCTATCTTTTCCCCTCTTCCCTCTCCCCTCACTTCCTCCCCTCTCCCGTCTCCCCTCTAACCTATTGCATTACTCCCCTCTTTCCCTCTCTCCCTTCTCCTCTTTCCTTCCTAACCTCTTCCTTTTCTCCCCTCTTTGCTCTTCTCACCTCTCCCCCTTCCCTCTTCTGCTTCTCCCTCTCCCCTCGTCTCTCTCCCCTTCCTTCGTCCCCTTCCCTCACCCTCTCAATACTACGGTCTACGGCATAGCTAGTTGTGGATAAGCGGTTTGGGATTGCAGTTGTCATTCTCCTTTCCCCTCTTCCTCCTCTTCCTTCCTCTTCTTCCCTTCTTTCTTTCTTGTTTCCTCTCTTCCTCCCTCGTTTGCCCTCTTCCCTCTTTCCTCTCTTCTACTGTTTTCCTCCTTCCCCTCTTCCTCAATTTCCTCCTTTTCCCTTTTCCTCTTTTCCTGGCCTTTCCTCTTTTTTCTCTCTCTCCTCTCTTGTTTTCTCTCTTCCTTATTCCTTTCCCTTCTTCCCCCTCCTCTAATTTCCTCTTCTTTCCCTCTTCTTTCTTTCCCCTCTTCTCCATTTTCCCTCTTTTCCCTCTTCTTTCCTCTTTCCTCTCTTCTATCCTTTTCCCTCTCCCCTCTTTCCCTCTTTCTCCTTGCTTTCCCTCTTTTTCCATCGTTATTTTCTCCTCCTTCTTCTTTTCATCCTTTTTACACCCGCATTATCCTTTTTCTCCTTTCCTCGTTTTCCCATTTCTCTCTTTTATCATATTTTTTTCCCTTTCTCATTACTTACCTTCACTTGCATCTATTTTCATTTTCTTCACTCTCTCTCTCTCTCTCTCTCTCTCTCTCTCTCTCTCTCTCTCTCTCTCTCTCTCTCTCTCATATTACGCGTTCGGCAGATAGTGGTTTCGGTCCTGTGAACATTCTCTTTTTTTTCTCCTCTCCTCAAAAATGTTTCAAGTTTACGAAGGGCTTTAAAACTGCCTTCCCTGCCCCCCCCCCCCTCCCTTTTTCCCTTCCCTTTTCGCTGTTTTCCTTCTCTTTTCCCTCTTTTCCTTCTCTTTTTTTCATCTATTCTTTCTTGTTTTTTTTCTATTCATTTCTTTTCTTTCCATTCTTTGCTTTCGTCTTCCTCTCCCTTTCATCTCCTTTCTTTTTCTTCTTTTTTCCTTCTTTTAGACATCATTTTCTTTTTCTCCATGTGCCATCTTTTCCTTTTCCTTTTCTCTCAGTCCTCTTTTATTTCTTTTCCCTTCTGTTTTCCATATTTCCTTCCGCCTTTTCATTCTGCATTCTTTCCTTTTTTTCCCTTTTTGTTGATTCCTTTTCCCCTCTTCTTCTCTTTTCCATTTGTGTTTTCTTCTTTTTCTTTTATTTTTCCTTCCTTCCAAAATTTCTCTCCTTTTTCTCTTTTCGTTTCTCCTCTTCATTTTCCTTAATCTCTCTTCGTTTCTTGTTTTTTCTTGAAGTTTTATCTTTCTTTTTATTTTTCATTTTTCCTAAATTTCCTTTCTTTTTCTCTATTCGTTTCCATCCTCATTTTCCTTAATCTCTCTACGTTTCTTTTTTATCTTAATTTTTTCTTTGTTTCCTCCTTCTGTTCTCCTTTCTTTTGCGATTATCTTTTCCCTTCTTTAAAAACTTCACTATTTTCATCACTTTCCTTTTTCTCTTTACACTTTTTCCATCTTCCTTTACATGCTCACATTATTATCTGTTTCCTCTCACTCTTTCGGTAACAGGGACTTAGGTTCGCGGCGATGGTGATGGAGAGGGATAGAAGGAGAGAGGGAGAGAGGGCGGGAGAGAGGCGGCTACCGAACTACTCTTTCCAGGCCATCACTTCGAAGAAACACCCTCTTTGGCCCTCGTTATAGACCCTTTGGTTGCTTTACTCGATCTCGAAGCACCTCTCTGCGCCCCCATACTCGAGGGTTTGCGGTAGACGAGCGATCGTTGTTGAGAGCCGAAAATGTACTAGTTTGCCCTTTAAAATTCCATGAAGGGTAGATTTTTCAAACACAGAAGGAAAAAAGTCTACGGAATCACCATACATTTTCAGGATACACGTAAAAAAATTGTTTTCTCCCTTTAAAATTTCATGAAAGGTAGATTTTTTCACACACAAAGAAGAAAAAGTAAAAAATAAATCTACGGAATCACCATAAATTTTCAGGATACACATAAAAAAAAGGTTGTTGTTTCTTCCTTTAAAATTTCATGAAAGGTAGATTTTTCACACACAAAGAAGAAAAAGTAAAAAAGAAATCTACGGAATCACCATAAAGTTTCAGGATACGCGTAAAAATATTGTTCTTTCTTCCTTTAAAATTTTATGAAAGGTAGAATTTTCCTCTCACCCAAAAATACCCCCCAAAAGAGGGAAAAAAAATATACTGGGCCACCTTTGAAATTTCGGGATAAACACACGCAAAAAAAAAGATACTCGTTCTTCCTTTAAAATTTCATGAAAGGTAGATTTTTCACACCCAAAGAGGCGAAAAACAAAATAAATCTACTTCCTGCCCTTTAAATTTGGGGATAGATAGATTTTTAGATGTTTCTCACGCAAAGATATACGTTTTACCTAAATATATACTTTTTTTCGTATTTTTTCTTTTTTCTTTTTCTATAGTGTATGACCCCCAACTATACCATCGCCATATCCATCACGCCCCTCCTACTCCTCCTCCTCCTCCTCCTTCTCTTCATCATCATCCTCCTCCTCGTCCTCCTCCTCCTCCTCTATATCACTGTACCTTCATCTCATCCCTCATCCCTCATCTCTCTCCCTCTCTCTCTCTCTCCCTCCCCACTTAAGGCGTTACACAAGGAGGGAAATTAAGACGCCGGTTGAGCAGCGTGATTTATAGGACCGCAACGAGTGTCCGAGGAGGGGGGGAGGAGAGGGGAAGGGGGGGGGGGGAGGAGGGGCGAGGGTTGAGTATATTAAGATGAGATGAGAAGTAATGACGTGGAAGATTAATCCTTTATTTTGCTTGTTTTCCTCTTCTTTTTCTTTCTTTCTTCTCTTTCTTCTTCTTTTTCTTCATCTTCTGTTCTCCTGTTTTGTTCGGTAACGGTTTCATTATTTTGGTTTCCTCTTTCTTTTTTTTCTTTTTCTTCTTTTTCTTCTCCTGTTCATTCTGTTCCCTGTTTTCTATGTTTTTTTTCTTCTTCTTCTTCTTCTTCTTGTCACGATGCTTTTGTTTTCATCATTTTTTGTTTTTGTTTTGTTGTTTTTTCTTTAGTTTTCTTTAGCTTTTTCTTATCTTCGTTCTTTCTTCTTCTCTTCTTCCTCCTCCTCCCGTTCTTCTTCTTTTTCTTCTTTTACTTCTTCTTCTTCTTCTTGTTCTAATTCTTGCTTCTTCTTCTTCTTCTTCTTCTTCTTCTTCCTTTTCTTCCACAGTTTATTAATAGTTCTCTCTTCCTTCTCTCCTTCATCAAACCTTCTTTCCTCCACTTTTCACACTTCGTTTTATCAGAATCTTCCGCCTCTCTCTCTCTCTCTCTCTCTCTCTCTCTCTCTCTCTCTCTCTCTCTCTCTCTCTCTCTCTCAGCTACGGCATTAGCAATTTATTTCTCTTTAGTGATTTTGGGTTACGTTTTTGGGTCTGTTCTCTCTCTCTCTCTCTCTCTCTCTCTCTCTCTCTCTCTCTCTCTCTCTCTCTCTCTCTCTCTCTCTCTCAAACATCTTCTACACGTCCGAAAAAGAAAAAAAAAAGAAAAAAATAATAAATTATAAAATTGAGAGGCAAAGAGGAACAAGAAAACGAGCAAGGAGGAGGAGGAGGAGGAGGAGGAGGAGGAGATGGAAGAGGAGGAGGAGGAAGGATGCGGTGGTGGAGAGGAAGGAGTGGAAAAAAGAGAAAAGGAAAAAGTGGAAAATGGAGGAGGAGGAGAAAGAGTAGGACGAAGAGGAGGAAGAGGAGAAAAGGAGGATAAAGAGGAAGAGAAGAAGGAGGAGGAGGAAGAAGTAAGAAAAGAGAAAGAGGGAGAGAAAATAGAAAAAAAAGGAAGAGGAAGAGGAAGTGGACAAAGAGGGGAAAGAGGAAAGGAAGAGGAAGAATAAAAATACTGTTAAAATTTGGGACCTAACAAGAGACTAAAGGAAGAGGAAATACCACCATAGCCGCCTCTCTCTCTCTCTCTCTCTCTCTCTCTCTCTCTCTCTCTCTCTCTCTCTCTCTCTCTCTCTCTCTCTCTCTCTCTCTCTCTCTCTCCCTACAGCCCTTCCTTGCCCTTCAGAAAACCTTGGTAAGAGGAAAAAGAAAAAGGAAATTATGCCTCTCTCTCTCTCTCTCTCTCTCTCTCTCTCTCTCTCTCTCTCTCTCTCTCTCTCTCTCTCTCTCTCTCTCTCTCTCTCTCTCTCTCTCTCTCTCTCGAGCGAACGAGGTTGGGACACATTAATGAACATGGAGAGAGAGAGAAGAGAGAACAAGGGGACGGATATTGTATTTTTTTTTTTTTTATATTCTTTTGTGTTTTCTTTCGCCTTTGTCTCATTCACGTGATTTGCAACATCTCTCTCTCTCTCTCTCTCTCTCTCTCTCTCTCTCTCTCTCTCTCTCTCTCTCTCTCTCTCTCTCTCTCGTTAAGGGAAAACCTGCTGTCGTGAAGTGATTTATGGCTCATAGAAAACGAATATAAACAACTTATTTTCAGGGGAAACTACACGCATTACATGATAGGGCGAGCAAACGAGAGAGAGAGAGAGAGAGAAAGGGCCAGTCAAATTCGATGATGGATGGTTCGGCGAAATGAGACTTCTCCGGCCATTCCAAGAGGATCCAACACGCTCTGATCCTCCAGCCAAGCAGTTTCGTGGCACTCAATCCTTCTCGCCCCGTCAGGCACACAATAAAGGCCGCCCTCTGAACCCTTTCCCTTATACAGCCTTGAGTTATGTGGTACCCGATGCTCCTTTGTTTCATACGTGATACTCGATTCGCTTTTGTTTGTTACGCATGTTCTTGGTTTAATGATTTACCGTTATTTCTTCTTCTATAGACTTGGAGTGGTGTGTGATGCTCTTTTGTTTGCTGATAAAGTATTCAGTCCTCCGGCATAGGCTCAAGGGTTAGTGTGACGGAGATTAACGCTGAGGCCATGTGTAGCTTTAGCGTGTGTGCCCCGAATTTAGTTTTTAGCCTTTTTCAATCCTTTATCTTCTTTGAACGTGAGGGATAATGCCCCTTAACTTCTATTTCGTTTTCGGCCCTTTGAGCTTGAGTAACTAACCAATAATAATAATAATAATAATAATAATAATAATAATAATAATAATAATAATAATAATAATAATAATAATAACAACAGTAATAACAACCCTCATACAACACCACGTAAAGGACAGACCCTCCACCTGTCCATTACCTCGCCTAATGAAGCGGCGCACCTGTCATTAACACACACCTGTCATTAGCGGCTTAATATGCGCCACCAAACACTAAAACAGACAAATTGGGCCAAACTTTATGAGCCCGCGATGACCATTTTTTTGGCTCATGACACAGCGAGGCCAAAATACCACCTGGCCGCCGGAGATTATGAATTATCCGCGGGATTTACCTGTGCATGCGTACCTGTGAGCGCTAACCTTTATGGCGGCATTTTGTATAATTTTACTATTTTTGGGTCCCTATAAATTTTCCGCTGCCATGCTGTAGTTTTTTTTTTCAAAGCATGTGATTTGGATATTTGAATTTACCTGGTCTTAAATATTCATACACATGCCTCTGTATAATTTTTCAGTAATTGCATGTGATCCCGAAAATGACCTCTGTTTTTGGCCACTCCTTTGACCTCTATTCAGGAGCAGTAAGTAGCGGGCTTCTTCTTTTTTAACATTTTTCATGACGCCCTTGAACTTTCTCCTTAGCTGTAAAAAAAAAAATATTCCATGTGACTTCAGATTCAGCATACCGACCAACGTTTTATTTCGAAGATGACTGCAATTATATCCTCAGTTTGTATGGGATTGTAACAGAGAGAGGTCGGACCAAACCATTAGGAAGAAAACCCCCCAGCCCGGTACCCACTCGCTGTTGGGTGTACCGAAGCATTACTGGGGCACTCACTCCTCTTAGGCCACGGGCAGGTGTCTCATCAAGGTAAAGGGGGTGGGGGGAGGGATACGTTTTAGCTACAGGTGCCCCTATATTCAGGTTACAGTAACACTACTAACCAAGCATTACTGGGGCACTCACTCCTCTTAGGCCACGGGCAAGTGTCTCATCAAGGTAAAGGGGGTGGGAGGGGCATATGTTTTAGCTACAGGTGCCCATATATCCAGGTTACATTAACACTTTCTTAATCATAAAATAGGTAAAAAAAAAGTTAGAAATCACAACTATAGAGGAATAACAAAATTACAAACAAAATCATACTCTGGGCGGATGAGATTTGTTCATTGACAGAATATGAAGGTAGATTTTTTTCCCTCTAACCAAGAAAACCGCTACTAAAACGTATTTGAATGCCTCACCTCCATCAATATACTAACATTTTTTTTTAAGGAAAGGAAGCAGCTCAAGGGTAACAAAGAAAAGTGAAATTGCTTAATACAAAACTTCCAATTGAATCAGTCAGTTCAAATACTAATCAACTCCACAAACGATCGCATTGACCATAGTTTCGTTGGGTCAGGAATAAATGAAACGATCCTCTGCATACGCTTAGGCAGTGCTTCAGCTTGTTCTAGAGATTATTGAAAAGCGTGACGGAAAAGATAAATGATATAAGCAGGCAACCTCTTTATATGCAAACAGGAATGCCGTTGCCTACTCTTACGGATTTCCATGTTTCCTCATCCTCCTCCTCCTCTTCCTCTTCCTCCTCCACCTCCTCCTAATCCATTCGCTGTCCAATAAACGCGAGAAGAGGTTGAAAGGAAGATGAAGGTTTGAACACGCATACCCTCACTCACACACACACACACACACACACACACACACACACACACACACACCTCTACATAGTCTCCAAAGTGTCTCTTGATTGCATTCCCGTGTCATTCGAACCCTTTACTCTTCCCTAAGGAGGAGGAGGAGGAGGAGGAGGAGGAGGAGCAGGAGGAGGAGGAGTTACCCTTTGACAACCCTACCCACAGTTATACCGCGACCCAGAGAGAGAGAGAGAGAGAGAGAGAGAGAGAGAGAGAGAATGAATGTATAAGCCAAGGGAAAACACAAAAGGGTTCCGAATGCCTTTGAAGAGATTCGAATGCCCTTCAAGTGTACAGTTAATTGGATCAAAGTTAGAGAAAAGGGTTTGGGAATAGGACACAGAATAGGCGGCGACAAGGGTGAATTTATGAGAGAGAGAGAGAGAGAGAGAGAGAGAGAGAGAGAGAGAGAGAGAGAGAGAGAGAGAGAGAGAGAGAGAGAGAGAGAGAGAGAGATCAAAAAGCACTTAGAACACTTCACAATACACACACACACACACACACACACACACTAAAACAAACACAAAACAGATTAATAAACTACAAATCATCTACACGCGTTTTATAGTAAACTTTCATAGGGCGTCATTTTGTTATTGTTTACCTTTCACGGTTTGTTTTCTTAGAGTGCTCACACGTGCTCTATATTTAGTGGTAGACTCGTACTTTCTCTCCCTCGTCAATGGTAGATAAATTTTGGGACATACTCGGTACTTTATCTTTCTTTCTTCATTTTCTTGTCAACAAAGGATAAATTTAATAACATGATCGGTTGTATATTACTTTCGAATCTTCCTTTCTCTTTGTTTGGGAAGGACGGACAGAGACAGACAGACAGACAGACAGACACACACACACACACACACACACACACACACACACACACGAGGGGGACGTAAGCCTATCATCACCATTATCATTATCGGTTTGTCTCGGTGTCCCTTTCCTTACTAATGATGATGATGATGATGTGGAGGAGGAGGAGGAGGAGGAAGAGGTGGAAGAGGAGGAAGAGGTGGAAGAGAGTGATGATTTCGGTGATTTTTCTATTCCTTGTACTAATATTTTACTTCTTTTATTCTCTATTATTATTATTATTATTATTATTATTATTATTATTATTATTATTATTGTTATGTTACGCTCTACCAATAAAAGTTTAATGACTAACAGCGTCAAACAAATGTCTCTCTCTCTCTCTCTCTCTCTCTCTCTCTCTCTCTCTCTCTCTCTCTCTCTCTCTCTCTCTAGCATTGCCGTACGTTAACTCTCCCTTCTCTCTCTCTATTTTCTCACTCGCCTTGGCATATTTCTGGCCTCTTGAATCATATGACGTCACTCTCTCTCTCTCTCTCTCTCTCTCTCTCTCTCTCTCTCTCTCTCTCTCTCTCTCTTTTGACAGTTACGTTGATGAGGTAGAATAGTGAGTTTTAGGAGGAGGAGGAGGAAGAGGAGGAGGAGGTTAATTAAAGAAGAAAAGGAGGAAGGCAAGGATCAAAATAAAACATGTAAATAGGAAAATAAAACATATATGCAAATAAGTAATAAAACTGCAGTAATACCACCACCATCACCACCACCACTACTACTACTACTACTACTACTACTACTACTACTACTACTACAGGCAAATTACTACATCAAACATTCATTCCCTGGTCATGTATTTTCCTTTCTATCTCTATTGCCAAGCTTCCTCTCTCTCTCTCTTCCTCTCTTTCCCTCTTTTTCTCCATTCCTTTCTCCTTTCCCTTTTCCTCTTTTTCCTTTTTCTATTTCTCCCTATTTCTGCATCTCTTCCCTTCATCCATCTCTCCCTGTTAATTTTTATCTCTCCTTATCTCTCTCTACCTCTCCTATCTCTCCCCCGTGCTTTCCCTTTCTCTCCCTTCTCTTTCCCTCCCTCTCCCTCTCCTATCTCTTCACCTCTCTACATCTCTCTTTATCTTTCCCTCTTTTTCTTCTCTTTCCCTTTCTCCACATCTCTCGTATCTCCATCCTTCACTCTCTCACTTTTCCTCTCCCTCATTCTCCTTATCTCTCTCCCTCCCTCCCTCCCTCCCACCCTCCCTTGATAGCAGCGAGTGAGGAATGAGCCAAGTCTTTCTACTATGTTTATTACGGAGTCTAGGGAAGATGACTCTCTCTCTCTCTCTCTCTCTCTCTCTCTCTCTCTCTCTCTCTCTCTCTCTCTCTCTCTCTCTCTCTCTCTCTCTCTCTCTCTCTCTCCCAGACACAAAACAACAACACTAGACAATACTGGCGCCTGACCAACACACACACACACACACACACACACACACACACACACACACACACACACACACACACACACGATAACAAGCCTATGCGTCAGTTGAGAGAGAGAGAGAGAGAGAGAGGGTAATTATTCGGTCAAGAAAGTAAAGAAAACTCTTCCCCTTCCCCTCTTCTTTCTCTCTTCTTCCCTTCCTCTCCCCTCTTCTTCCCCTCTTCCTTTACCCTCTTCTTCCCCTCTCCCCTTCTTCCCTTCTTCTTCCCCTTCCCTTCTTCCTCTCCCCTCTTTCTTCCCCTCATTGTTGTGTCTTGAGCCTCGAGAGAGAGAGAGAGAGAGAGAGAGAGAGAGAGAGAGAGAGAGAGAGAGAGAGAGAGAGAGTCAAGGTCAAGAATGATGATATTAATGGTTGAATGATGATGACGATGATGGATGTAGTAGTAGTAGTAGTAGTAGTAGTAGTAGTAGTAGTAGTAGTAGTAGTAGTAGTAGTAGTAGTAGTAGTAAAACAATAATAATAATACCATCAATAACATCAACAATAACAACAATAACACAAACTTCTCAACATACGAAAACAAGTAAAAAAAATAAAAAAAAAAAACTATGGACAATTTCTTTCTTTTTTCCTTTTCTTCTTCACCTCCATCAAAGTAACAACCTCTACAACAATTCCACTTTTTTTCCCTAACTTTCCCCAGAGCTCAATAGTTTCCCTTTTTCCCCACAATTTTTTCCCTAACAGTGACGTGATCAGGATATGTTTAATTGTCCGGTCTATATATAACATTTAATTTCCTGCAGAGGAGGAGGAGGAGGAGGAGGAGAAGGAGGAGGAGGAGGGAAGTATCGGTAGCAGAGGAGGAGGACGAAGACGAGGGAAAGGAGGAAAAGGAGGAGGAAAAGGAACAGGGAGGTAGAAGTAATGGAAGAAGAGGAGGAGGAGGAGGAGGAAGGATATGGAGTTAGATGAAGCAAAAAAGAAGAACAAGGATGAGGAGAGGAAGAAAAAGGAGGAGGAGGAAGATGAGGAAGACGGGGGAGATAATTGCATTTTAGGAGGAGGAGAAGGAAGTGGAGGAAGAATAGGAGTCGGAGTTAGAGGAAGAGGAGGAGGAGGAAGGAGGCAGTAATGGGGGCAGTGATTAATAGACACTACAAAGAAAACGGAGCGATGGTTAGTGGAGGGTAACGATGCGAGGGGGCACTCAAAACTATTTACAAGTGCAGCAGCGGGCCAGTTTGAGAGCTCCGCAGGGCAAGTGAGGAAGAGAAGAAGAGAAGGAAAGAGATGAATTGGTAAAAGTATTGATATAAGGGAGAGGAAAAAGGGAAAGTGAGGAAGAGAAGGAGGAGAAGGAAGGAGATGAAGAGAAATAAGTACAGACATAAGTTTGAAGAAAGAGGAAAGAACAAACAGGTATAGATGAAATAGAGGAGAACGAGGATGAGGAGAGGAAGGAATAGGAGGAAGAAGAGGAAGGAGGAGGAGAAGGAAGAGAAAGAAAACAAAAGAATAGGTATAGAACGAGGATGAGGAGAGGAAGGAAGAGGATGAAGAAGAGGAAGGAGGAGGAGAAGGAAGAGAAAGAAAACAAAAGAAAAGGTATAGAACGAGGATGAGGAGAGGAAGGAAGAGGATGAAGAAGAGGAAGGAGGAAGAAAAGGAAGATAAAGAAAATAAAAGAATAGGTATAAGTAGAGATATAAATAAGATAGCATAAGTTAGCTAGACCTTTACAAGTACAGCCAACAAGGACATACCGTTGCCTCACCAGCTATCTCATGAAACGTCAACTGAAGCTTCATATACTCGATTCGAAACACCGGCCAGAGGAACCGATTCAGAGGGGAAGGGGGGAGGGAGGAACATAGGGATAGAGAGGGATGGAGAGAAGAGAGATAGAGAGAGGGAGAGGTAGAGGAGAGTGAAGGATGAAGCAAAAAGAGAAGAAAAGATGAGGAGAAAGAGGAAAGGGGAAGAGGGAAGGAGGAACAGAGGGAAAGAGAGGAATGGAGAGAAAAGAGATAAAGAGAGGAAGAGGAGAGTGAAGGATGAAGCGAAAAGAGAAGAAAAGATGAGGAGAAAGAGGGAGAGGAAGAGGAGGAAGAGTGAGGAATGGAAAGAGAGATAACGAGAAAGAGGGAAGGAAAGAGGAGAGAGTGAGGAAAGGAGAGAAAATAGATGCTGAGAGAAGGGATATAAAGAGAAAAAGAGGAAGGAGAGGAAAGGAAAGCTAGGGAAAGATGATATATATGGAGGACAAAGAAGAGGAAAGAAAGAAAGGGAAAGAAGAAGAAGGAAATAGGGGAGTAGGAAACTAAATTAAAGGAAGGGGGTCAACTTGTTCTTTGTGGTGAATGAATATGAAGTAATTTTGATCATTAAAGAGGTAATTACGTTGTTAATGAAGTAATAATATATAAAAAAGTATAGAAAAGGTGACTATTTGGTTGTTTAGGCTTAACTGATGAGAGAGAGAGAGAGAGAGAGAGAGAGAGTTGGGCAATCTGCAGTCCTTTACAAAGCCGCAGAATCATTGCTTTGCCGCCCCCGCGCGACGTTCTCGTAAGTGTTTGCTCGGGAAAGGTATTTATGAAGTGGCTGTTTCCCGAGCCTTGTTTACGAGAGAGAGAGAGAGAGAGAGAGAGAGTAAAAACAGAAAAAAATAGTGCGAGAAAGAAAGAAAAGAAATAGGTTGGAAATACAGAGAAGGGAAGGGAGAAACGAACAGAGAGAGAGAGAGAGAGAGAGAGAGAGAGAGAGAGAGAGAGAGAGAGAACGAATACAAAAGTGAACGAAAGAATAAAAACGAAAAAAAAGATGAAAATGGGTTGAAAATAGAGAAAGTAAAGTAAAAACAAACAAACAAACAAACACACACACACACACACACACACACACACACACACACACACACACACACACCTGTCATATCGTTCTCCCCGCGCGGGCCAGGTATACACACACACACACACACACACACACACACACACACACACACACACACACACACACACATCTGCCAAAATTAAAGGTATGTCTGCCACCCCCTCTCCCTCCCCTCCCCTTCCCCCCCCTCCCTTTACCCCCTAAGTACTTTCCTTTTAAAATCCTCTTACCCTTAAAATACCTCATGTAACGAAAGGCCTTCAGATATACAGATTTTCCTATTATTTATCATCTTTTAAAACACTTCAGCTTCCTCACTATAAAAAAAGTTCGAATTCATGGTTCCAATAATGCATCGCAGAGACAAGGACAAGGATAAAGGGAAGCGAGTTTGATTTTTATCGGTAATATGTATTTGGGGAGAGAGGGAGAGGGAGGGAGAGAGAGAGGGAGGGGGGTCTTTCATTTGCGCCCCATATCTCTCTCTCTCTCTCTCATGGCACCTGCTTCTCCTTCCTTTCCTTCCCTCTTCTCATCGCTAACAAACATCTCTCTCCTCCTTATCAATCATTTACTCTCCTCTTCTCCCTCCTCAGCATCCCTATTCCTTCCCTCTTTCCTTCTTTCCCTTCTTCCTCCTTTACTATCAGACTCAACCATCCCATTTTCTTTTTCTTCACTTCCTCCTCCTCCTCAGTCAGTGCATGTCGAGTGTGGGAAAAAGCTGGAAAGTTTCGTTTAGTCGGCGCAACATCTGTGGTCATATGCCGGATGTCGAGTGTGGGAATGGACAAATATGAGTAAATAGCGAAATACAATTGGTCTTTCTCTTGTAAACTCCTTATGTCCTTATGTTGTTTTGTTTAATGGTTGCAAGGTTGTCTTCGTCTGAGTGTTTTTACAAATTACGATCACTTAACGAAGACAGACGAAGCGAAAGTAAAGTATTTCAAAGACTATACTAAGGGAATTCGAGGGCAAGACTTTGAATTATATGAAAACCAAACCTCTTGACTTAGAAGATACATGAATACTTTAACGAAATCCACGAAACGAAAGTAAAGTAATTCAGAGACTACACTAAGGGAATTCAAGGGCGAGACTTTGAATTATATGAAGAATGAATAAGTACTGAACGCCAGAACTCTTGACTTAGAAAAATACAGGAATACTTTAACGAAATCTACGAAACGAAAGTAAAGTATTTCAGAGACTATACTTAGGGAATTCGAGGGCAAAACATTGAATTATATGAAGAATGGATAAGTACTGAACGCCAGAACTCTTGACTTAGAAAAATACAGGAATACTTTAACGAAATATACGAAACGAAAGTAAAGTATTTCAGAGACTATACTTAGGGAATTCGAGGGCAAGACTTTGAATTATATGAAGAATGAATAAGTAGTGGATTCCAAAACTCTTGACTTAGAAGAATACATGAACACTTTAACGAAATCTACGAAACGAAAGTAAAGTAATTCAGAGACTATACTTAGGGAATTCGAGGGCAAGACTTTGAATTATATGAAGAATGAATAAGTAGTGGATTCCAAAACTCTTGACTTAGAAGAATACAGGAATACTTTAACGAAATCTACGAAACGAAAGTAAAGTATTTAAAGATTATAGCTAGAAAGGTAAATGGCAAAACTTTGAATTAGATAAAGAATGAATATATAAATAAACTAAAACATTTCTTACTAGTTTGGAAAGAGGAAACAACAGACACGAGAGAGAGAGAGAGAGAGAGAGAGAGAGAGAGAGGAAATTGCAATGGTTATCTTCCCAACTCGAACCAGAAATTTAAACCCACGATTCCTCACGCTCCTCCTATACCCCTCCATTGCCAAGTGTGTGTGTGTGTATGTGTGTGTGTGTGTGTGTGTGTGTGTGTCCAAGGCCGTTCGCCCACTTTCTTAATTCATATCACTGAATCACATATTATATCACTGAATTTTATCGTAGCCCTCCTCCTCCTCCTCCTCCTCCTCCTTCTCCTTCTCCTCTTCCTTCTCCTCTACGAATTTAACTAATGAGAGGATGAAAGCCCGCTCGTGTGATGGATGGTTGTCGATACGTGTTTATTAGCAAATCTCAACATTCTAATATTTCAAAAGCACGCCAGGATGATATAGAGCAATTGAACGATGGGGGTCATAGGTTTACATAGAGATAAAACGAAAGGTAAATTATTGTCACGCTGCAGGTTAAATATCAAGAAATGTCGATGTAAAATTAATCCTTATCTTAACTGTGAAGGTAGAGAGATAATGTACTGGAATATATCGAGGGAGAAGTCATTAATATATACTGTAGTGAGCCGTAGCGATGGAGAAAATGTTTTGGAAATGTGTTGATGAGAGGGCGAGTGTGTGCTGAGTGGAGGGAAAGAGAGCGCGGTGAGTTATATAGTGACCCTTACAATCTTACCGTTTTCTTCAATACGTAGTCAGTTTAAAAGTCCAGCATCAGTCAGTCGGAGCATCAGTCACTCAGTATAAGTCAGTCAATCATTAATATACGTAGTCACTTAGTTAATCAGTCCAGTATCAGTCAGTCGGTATAAGTCAGTCAGTCAACCAAAATCAATTAACTAATCATCAAAAAATAAGTCAACATTAGTCAAGCATCAGTCAGTCGGTTAGCCAATCAGCATCAGTCACTCGGTATAAGTCAGTCAGTCAATGAACATCAATTAACTAATCATCAAACAATCACTCAGCATCAGTCAACAAGCAGACGTAACTTAACATCCATCGCTCCTCTCTCTCTCTCTCTCTCTCTCTCTCTCTCTCTCTCTCCCTTCTCTTTAGCCCTCTTTTACTCGTTCTCCCTTCTCTTATCATGTCTCCCTTCTTTCCTTATTTCCTTCCCCTTCCGCCTCTCTCCTTCCTCCTTTCGGATAATATTCAGGAGGTATGGGCTCTCTCTACCGCCGTTAATACTCACGTTTTCTGCATTATTTCTGTATCAGTATATTGTGTAGACCCTGTTCACTTCCGGAAACCATAAAAAATAAAAAAAATAAATACATAAAAAAAAATTATTCCTGGACCCCGAGAGACATACACCCTCCTTTATCACCCTCAGGCTGGTTTGCCGTTAAGTAGTGTTCAACGTACACCAGTCGGGACAATTAGGATAGGTTAGGATAGGTTAGGTTAGGTTAGGTTAGGTTTAGTTAGGTTAGGTTAGGTTTGGTTAGGTTAGGGTTGGTAGTTGTTAGAGTTAGATGGGTTAGGTTGGGTTTAGGTTAGGTAGGAGTTGTTTTAGCTTTAAACTATTTTTTTCTGGGTAATTTGTGGTTTTTTCATGTGGAGATGGTTTTTTCCGGAAATATTAGGATTGTGACTTGATCAAGAAAATTGAAATAAGCCTTCCTAATAGTTTCCGGAAAAAGACTATCTCCACTTGAAAAGCACCATTTTTTAAAAAAAATAGTTCTGAATTATTACCCTCCTTTCCCTTCCTTCTTTCCCCGTCCTTCTTTCCCCTTCCTCCTTTCCCCGTCTTTCTTTACCCTTCCTCCTTCCCCTTTCTTCTTTCCCCTTCCTTCTTTCCCCTTTCTTCCTTCCCCTTCCTCCTTACCCCTGGCACACACTTACACAATACAAGACAACAAAATCGATTAAATAAATCACAAAGCCGGAAGCAGTAATCAACAGGAAACAGTTAAGATTAGGTGGTCAGAACGTGATCTTACCTTATAGCTCTTAAGGGGTCACAAAAAGACATGTAAACAAAACCAAGAACAATCAACACCACCACCTCGTCAACACTCACCTGTCCATCGCCGAAGTCACCAGCAGCGTCACCTGAGCCAGAGGAAGGGTCACTATTGTCGCTATTCACGCCCCGCCTCCCTCCGCTACGCTCACACTGGCAGCCACGTGGTTCTCCCTGCCTCACCGTCCCTTCACTATCGTACACATACCTCACCGTCCCTCACACGTGGTAAATGTGGAGAATCACTACGCGCCCCCAATATTGCTCCCAAGGCCACAAATGGGATCAGTCGGGTTCTTGAGAGTGTTTATCAAGTTCACGGTGCAGAAGCCTTGTTAAACGATCACTATGGGCTCATAACACTAACTATGGAAACGCCAACACATTTCCCAAGGCCGCAATGGGGGATTAACCAGGTTCTCAAGTGTTTATCAAGTTCACGGTGCAGAAGCCTTGTCAAACGATCACTATAGGATCATAACACTAACAATGCAAAGGCCTACACATTTCCCAAAGCCACAAGAGATACACTGGGTTCTTGTTCATGGTGCAGAAAGCCTTGCCAAACGATCACTATAGGCTCATAACACTAACAATGCAAAGACCAACACATTTCCCAAAGCCACAAGAGATACACTGGGTTCTTGTTCATGGTGCAGAAAGCCTTGCCAAACGATCACTATAGACTCATAACACTACCCATGGAAAGACTAACACATTTCCTAAAGCCACACAGGAGACACACTGGTATATCATAAGTGTTTTCTTGTTCATGGTACGGAGAGCCTTATCCAACTATCACTAAGCTTATCAAACGACCCACGGACATAACCACAATACGGTCCACGAAAGGTCTATCATATGTGGGTGTGTGAGCCTCGACATGTTTCAGACTATGGCCTTTAAGTTCACACACAACGCAGGAGGGAAAGATCGAACGTCACTTTAACACTTTCACAACGCGTGGGTCGAAGTTGAGTCCAGGGAGGCGAGGTAAAGTGTCAGATTCAGAGCGATACGAATGTCCACCGCCTCGTCCTTCTCTCACCTCCTCCGCCGCCGAGACTCCGAATGCCATATTATCGTACTCAGGGCATAATATTTACCGGTTTCTGACGCCTAACAATTGCCAAGACACATCAGGAATATCCATTTTAACGATAAATATAAATGAGTCTAGTTATTAGGGCCCAGGAATTGGTTTTGGGGTTGGAAGTTGGTATATATAAGAGGCTGAGTACGACAATCTGGCAACGTTGGACGAGACTCAGAATGTAAACAAATCAGATATTGTGATGTTAATGCTTTTCTTTCTATTCCAAACGCCCTCAAAAATTATTCTATTGTTTTAAGACTTACGGAAATTAGTATATACGATGTTATTAGCGCGTTCTTTTTGTTAGTTATGTTTCTTGTTGTTTCAAGACACGAGTCGAAGCCAGTGAACGAGACCTTGAAATAGTGGAGTTGCCAGATACCGCTTTATGGGATGTTTTGTTTTACTGAAGTCCCCCCCCTCTCTGACACACACACACACACACACACACACACACACACACACACACACACTTCTCTCCGCTTAAATTTCTATATCAACTCAATTTTAACAGCAAATAAACGAACAAAATACTTACTCAACATTCTTATACGCTCTTTCCTGTACCGTAAAAAATAAAAAAAATAAAAACATATACTTTCAACTCTATAGATATTTACTTCAGTCATCCATCACCGTGACCTCCAAAAAGAAAACAAACATAAAGAAAACGAATATATTAACTTACCTGTGTCATTAATATACAAGATAAACGACTACCTGAGAGAGAGAGAGAGAGAGAGAGAGAGAGAGAGGTACCGTTTCCTCCTTAAAATAGACCATAAAACGTAGGGTAAGAAGAGGAGGAGGAGGTGGAGGAGGAGGAAGAGGAGGAGGAGGAGGAAGAAGAGACAGTCCTTCCCTATGACAGTACTTCAACGACAGTCAAGGAAGTCTTTGATAGGAGCTCTTGTAGGAGACGGACCTTACGTGACTACTGAAGGAGGAGGAGGAGGAGGAGGAGGAAGAAGAAGAAGAAAGAAAATGGTGTATTGTGTGTGTTGATTTGTTTTCTTTTTATATTGTGTTAGAGGAAGAGGAAGAAAGAAGGAGAAAAAGAGAAGGAGGAGGAGGAGGAGGAGGAGGAGGAGGAGAGGAGGAAGAAGAAGAGGCAAAAGAAGGAAAACGGTAATATATATCTGTATGTTGATTTGTTTTCCTTTATATTGTGTTGAAGGAGGAAGAAAAAAAGGAGAAAAAGGAGGAGGAGGAGGAGGAGGAAGAAGAAGAGGAAAAAGAAAGAAGATTGTACTAAATTTGTGTTGATTTGTTTTTTCTTATATTATGTTGGAGGAAGAGGATGCAAGAAGGAGGAGGAGGAGGAGGAAAAGAAGGAGAAGGAAGAGAAGGAGGAGGAAGTAAAAGAAAATCAGACAAGTAGATGAATATACGAATCTTGTTTTGCGTTAGTATTGTGTTCCATGAGGAGGAGGAAGATGAGAAGGAAGAGAATGCGTAGGAGGAAGATAAAAAGAGGAGGAGGAGGAGGAGGAGGAGGAGGAGGAGGAGGCGTAAGACAAGTAGCAGGGTAATCTTTCATAAAAGGAACGCGTGTTTTTAGACAGACAGGAATCACGTTGAGGCAATTTTAAGCTTAAGTTCTGTTGTTCTAAAAGCTTTCTGGTCTTCGGCGGTGGCACTGACAACACACACACACACACACACACACACACACACACACACACACACATGAAGACTGCTAATCGGCTCTTCAAACCCTCCACACACACACACAAACTCTCTAAACCACACAAACACACCCTTCACAGCCTCCAAACACCTCCACACCTGCCCTCAACCACACACACACACGCACACACACGCACACACGCCCCACCGAAGCCAAGACCACATGGAGGGCTCGGAACAGGGCGACAGCTGGCTCTAGTAAACAGTCCTAAGCATGAGACCGAACCAGCTGAGGGGTAAAGGGCAGTGGGTAGGGTTGGGGCTCTCAGTGCATGACGAGACGAGGTGGGGGATAGACGCTACACTCACCTCCGTTACGAGTGGTAGTAGGGACCTCTCCAGCGACCGGGTCTTGATGTGGGGGTCCATCATGGTGGTGGTGGTGGTGTGCTGGGCGTGGGCACCCCTCCTCGTCACACACACAAGCCCGCGGCACTGACTGAGTCGTGCCCCGTGCCAGCACCCGCCTCCACCACCGCCGCCGCCGCCACTACCGCCGCCTCTGTATCAACCAACATACACACACACACATAGACATACATACACACACACACGCACATACTGTACCTCTCTGTGTTTCTGTGTGTCTCTTCCCCTCTTTCTCTTTCTGTCTCGTGACACACACACACACACACACACACACACATACGTTCATGGGATGGGAGAAATGCCTCGCTTATTTTGACGTTTGACCTTCCTTCTCTCTCTCTCTCTCTCTCTCTCTCTCTCTCTCTCTCTCTCTCTCTCACCCTTCGTTTTGGTCTATTTCCGACGCAGAGAACAATTTAAAACGTGGTCTAACATTTTCTATCTTCCTCTCTCACTCGCTAACATTCACTCACCCTGATAATTTGTGTTGATATTAGGGTGTTTATTACTGAGGCTAAGAATAACTCAAAACGTGGTCTGCCTTATTTTTCTTCTTCCTCTCTTACTGGCAAACCTTCATTCATTCTTACCCGCCGACATGTTGATTAAGTGCATTGATATGTGGACCTTGAATGATGTTAAATGCTCTCTGTCAATAGGTAGTTTATAGCATGCAGTAACTCTTCTATTTCTCTCTCGTGGCCTTGTGTTATTCAGAGTGAGACATGTATGTGTTTTCCGGCAATAGATACTTATAACATGAACTAACAATTCTAATTCTCTCTCCTGGCCTTGTATTTTTTAGAGTGAGATATATGTGTGTTTTCCGGCAATAGATACTTATAACATGGACTAACTCTTCTATTTCTCTCTCTGAGCTCACTACATATTTTTTAGAGTGAGATACATATGTGTGTTTTCCAGTAATAGATACTTTTAACATGAACTAACAATTCTAATTCTCTCTCCTGGCCTTGTATTTTTTAGAGTGAGATATATGTGTGTTTTCCGGCAATAGATACTTATAACATGCACTAACTCTTCTATTTCTTTCTCTGAGCTCACTACATATTTTTTAGAGTGAGTTATGTATGTGTTTTCCAGCAAGATACTTATAACATTCACTAACTCTTCTATTTCTCTCTCTGAGCTCACTACATATTTTTTAGAGTGAGTTATGTATGTGTTTTCCGGCAATAGATACTTATAACATGCACTAACTCTTCTATTTCTCTCTCAGCTTACTAAATATCCTCTTCTTTTACCCTCGGCACAAGTATTTTCAATCAGATAAAGGAAAACATACATTGAAGGGCCTCGTAAACATGGGTAGCTATAATTACTTCGTGCAGTACAGTATTGTCACACACATGAGAATCTTAAAACCAAACTGCCGCTGATACGAGACTCACCTCACTTCCATGACTTCAAGACTTACGGCCAGTTCCACAGTCCAACACAGCGCCATGGTAAGCACCCTAACCAAACTTTATTCTCCACAATGATAAGTTTTTTTACCCAACACTAATAAAGAGATTTCCGGTGTGGTTTCCTAAAATTTCCTCTTTCTTTGTTATATCAACGCCAAACCTTAGGAATTTTCGATGTATTTTGCCTTTGGTTGGGGAGGTTACAAATGTGCTATATTGGACTGTAAAACCGGTCCTTACACTTGGGGCCAGTTTCACAGTTCCCCGTGATGGGTTAGTAAGCTCCCAAACCAATACCAGAGCCTTCGAAATTTCCTTGTATAGTGTCTGGTGTTTATATTTAAGTTCACAAATTTGATGAAACTATACAGGAAAAGTCTTGTGTATTTAGTGTGGCATCGAAGACCTCACCATTTTGGATTGTATGGGATTCTATAGTTTGGTTCGGGCTGTTACGAAGACACTGTGTTGGACTGTGAAATCGGCTCTTGATCACCACAACAGCTTACACTAGTCTGCCATGAACATATATTTACAAGACTAATACCATAAGAGGAGGAAAACATGAATTCACGAAACTAAATAGAGAAGGAGAATTTAGGAGAAGGGAAGGAGTTTGTTGGGCTGTGGAAAGAGAAGAGGAAAACATTAATTGAAGTAACTAAAGAGAGAAGGACAATTTAGGAGAAGGGAAGGAGTTTGTTGAGCTGTGGAAAGAGAAGAGGAAAACATTAATTGAAGTAACTAAAGAGGAAAAAAGGAAGGAATAAAAAGAAGGAATAAAGGAATCGACAGGACTGAGGAAAGACCAAAGTAGAGTAGAAGGAATATAATCAAGGTAGGATTTATAAGGAAACCATTAATTCAAGTAACAAAAGAGGAAAAAAGGAAGGAATTAAAAGAAGAAATGAAGGAATCTAAAGGACTCATGAAAGACCGAAGTAGAAAAGAAGGAATATAACCACGGTAGGATTCATAAGGATATGATACTTAATTCAGAGGCAAGACGCGAGTAAATAAGAAGGAATGTAATCATGGTAGGATTCTTAAGGATACGTGAATTATACTAAAACAAAGAGTGAATCATTATAAACAATCATCAACATCACCATAAAACAGATGTTGACTTAAACCTCCTTAGCGGATTATTACAATTACTTTCACTTAAGAATATATTAAAAAAAGAATATATAAAAGCAACGCCTGTAGTTACTTATCTTAAACCATCACAAAAGCTAATATATATATACTCAAAAATGTGGAAATAAATAGAACATGATAAGTTATACGCTAAGGAAACTTATAGGAGTAATAATAATAAGATATATAATACGTGATCTCGATAAGAACCAACACTGTAACATTGCAAGCTAAAAATAAACAAAATAACATTATATAAACATTCACTAAGGAATATTTTTTTCTCATTGGAAGACAGACACGGACAGAAAAAAGACAAGGAAGAGAAAAAAGGAAAATAGAAAGAAGTCTAAGAAAGAATCAATCATATTTTTCCTTAACTAAAAACAAAGAAATGAGGGAAAAAACAAGTACGAAAATATATTAAATGAAAAATCAAGAAAGAATAAGTAAAAAGAGGAAATGAGGAAGAAGAAAAGGGAGGAAGTCTAAAAAAAAAGGATGAATCATATTTTTCCTCCACTAAAAACAAAGAAATGAGGGAAAAAAAACAAGTAGGAAAATATATTAAATGAAAAATCAAGAACAAATAAGTAAATAGACCTCCACTAAAACAAAGAAATGAGGGAAAAAAAACAAGTAGGAAAATATATTAAAAAGGATGAATTATATTTTTCCTCCACTAAAAAGACTAAAAAAGGAGGAAAAAAAGCAAGTAGGAAGATATATTAAATGAAAAATCAAGAACGAATAAGTAAAAAGAGGAAATGAGGAAGAAGAAATGGGAGGAAGTCTAAAAAAAAGGATGAATCATATTTTTCCTCCACTGAAAAGACTAAAAAAGGAGGAAAAAAAGCAAGTAGGAAGATATATTAAATGAAAAATCAAGAACAAATACGTAAAAAAGAGGAAATGAGGAAGAAAATATTAAATCATATGTAAAAACGAAAAGAAAAGAAAGACGGAAAGATTTAAAAAGGAAGGAAAAAGGAACGAAAAAGTACCTAGGAAAGACGGACAACGGAGACGCCACGGACAGCAAGCCACCCGCCCCGATCCCCGTTTTCCATTACTCATTGAAGCAGGACGCGCAGCAGACGCTCCTGTAGTAGGCATAGCGGCAGAGGCGAGCTTGCTGCACGAACACGCAGTTACGGAAGCGGTCCACGCAGCTGCGGTCTGGGGGAGGAGACGGAGAAGAGGAAAGGAGATTAAAGAAGAAAAGAGGGGAGAGGAGAAGAGGGAAGAGACGAGAAGAGAAGAAATAAGAAGAGAAAGAATAGGAAATGGAGACATGAGGAGATAGACAGATAGATAAGGAGATAGACAGATTAAAGAAGAAAAGAGAGGAGAGGAGAAAATGAAAGAGACGAGACGAATTGAAAAGAGAAAGGAAATGGAGATACGAGTAGATAGATAGATAGATAGATAAGGTAGATAAAGATAGATAGAAAAGAAAATTGATGAAGAGATGAAAAAGAGAAGCGAAAGGAGATGGAAAAGAAGAGGAAAAAGAAGAGAAATATAGATAGATAGATAAGTAGATAAAGATAGAGAGAAAAGAAAATTGACGAAGATACAAAAAAGAGAAGCGAAAAGTAGATGGAAAGGAAATGGGAAAAAGAAGAGAAAAATGGAGATAGAGGAGACTGGAGCGAGTTGGCGTGTTTAGTGGGCGACCTTGTCTGTCTGTCTGTCTGTCTTTCCTTGTCTGTCTCGTCTGCGTGTTTGTCTTTTTTTTCCCTCGTATTCTTTTTTTTTTACCTGTGAACCTTTGCTTGTTTGTCTGTTTGTTTATCTGTTTGTTTCTCTGTCTGTCTGTTTCTGTTTGCCCGCCTGTCTGTTTGTCTGTTTGTCTATCTGTTTGTTTGTCTGTCTGTGTGTCTGTCTCTGTTTGCCCGCCTGTCTGTTTGTCTGTTTGTCTATCTGTTTGTTTCTCTGTCTGTCTGTCTCTGTTTGCCCGCCTGTCTGTTTTTTTCTGTTTTCCCTTTTATCACATTATTATTTTCGTCTGTTAATCTGTAAACACACATATATATATTTTTTCTCATAAACTTAACGTCTACAAAAAAATATATATGCTACCTTTTTTTTTTCCTTATATAAATGCTAAGTTTGTCAATTTTGGTTTCAGTATGGAAAGAAAAAAATGTATCAATGCAATGTGTGTATATATATCAATGCTCTATATTTGTACTCCATATTTCTGCTCGTATAAATGTTAACTTTCTCTATTTTGTTTACGTGGGAAAAGAAAAAAAAGAACAATCAATGGTATGTATCTTTATATCAATGTTTTTTTCTTATATTATCTTTCTTTAATTTTTCCTTTATTTCTTTTTCCTCTCTCTCTCTCTCTCTCTCTCTCTCTCTCTCTCTGAAGGACAAACTTAATTCCCGTGAACAATGTATGGTATGTATCCTTTTATTAATGCTCTTTATATATCATCTTACTTTAATTCTTCCTTTCTTTCTTTTTTCTTTCTCTCTCTCTGAAGGACAAACTCAATTCCCCGTGTTTAAGTGCAAGCAAACAACAAAATAAAGACCCAAACCTCATTAATTATCTAAGTCTCCGCCGCAACATAATAATCACATTGCAGAAAAAGAAAACAAAAGGTTGAGTTTAATTATTGCAACACTGACAACGGGAAGGAGGGAGGGAGGGAAGGAAGGGGGAAGGGAGAGAATTGCATGAACTTATTAATGGAAGGAGGAAAGGTTAGGATGGGGAAGAGGAGGAGGAAGGAAAGGGGAGAGAAAGAAAATAACAAGGTGGAGAGAAAGGGGAACGAAGCATGTGAGGGGAAGGGGAGAAAGAGGGAAGGAGAGGAAGGAAAGAAAGAAGGAAAGAAGATGATGGTTATTAAGAAGGAAGGAACGAACGAAGAAAGGAAGAGAAGTAAACGAAGATGATGAGTAGGTAACAGAGGGAAAAAGAGATGAGAGGAAAAACAAAGAATGAAAAGTGAAATTAAGAAGAGAAAGGAAAGAAGAAAAAAAGAAAAAGGAGGGAGGAACGAACGAAGCGATGATGATGAGTAGGTAACAGAGGGAAAAAGAGATTAGAGGAAAAACAAAGAATGAAAAGTGGAATTAAGAAAAGCAAGGAAAGAAGAAAAAAAGAAACTGTGTCATGTGGGGTTAAGAACAAGAACTGGGAAGAAAATAAATTAAGGAGAGGAAGAAAAGGGACTCAGAGGGTCAAGACAGACTAAAAGAGTTAACAAAAGGGGTTGAGGAGAGTCTGAAGGAAAGTACAAAGGGTTAAATAAGAGGAAAAGAGGGGAAAGGGGATTGAGAAGTGATTAAAAGGGGCTAAAAGAAGAGGAAAAGGGACTGAAAAAGAGGAGAAAGAGGGGACTGAGAACAGGCATTGAATAGCTAAGAGTTAACAAAAGAGATTGAGGAGAGTCTGAAGGAAGCTACAAAGGGTTAAATAAGAGGAAAAGAGGGGAAAGGGGATTGAGAAGTGGTTAAAAGGGGCTAACAGAAGAGGAAAAGGGACTGAAAAAGAGGAGAAAGAGGGGACTGAGAACAGGCATTGAATAGCTAAGAGGGCTTGAAAAAGGGAAAAACGAGTAAGAAGAACTGAGAGGCGATTATTAAGGATCTAAAATAAAGGAAAATGGACTGAAATTAACTGAGAAGCCATTATGATAAGGCTGAATGTAGGGGGAAAGGGACTGAATAGACTTAAGAAGGAGAAAGGGGCTGAGGGAGTGGTCTGAGAGGAGGGCTTACCACTGGGCTTGCTGCAGGGCTTCTCGACGCAGGGGCGGGCCGTGGCGGGCTTGTCGGCGAGGGAGCAGCGTGAGGATAGCTGCTGGTGGTGGTCGAGGCATTGCACCAGGCGGGTCTTGGTGCCTCGGCCGCAGGTACGGGAACACTGCCGACACACACGCACAGACGAACACACAGACAGGTAAGTATTGAGACAGGTGTGTGGTGAGGTTTGTTTATCTATCTATTGGTCTATTTATTCTTAACTATAAAGAGGAAGAGGAAAAGGTATATAAGGAGAAATAAAAGGAGAAAATTAAGAAAGAAGATGAGAAAAGAGAAAAATATATGAGGGAAGAAAGCAGAAAGAAAGAAAAAACAGAGAAGAAGAAATGAGAAAAAGAAAAATAAGAAGAAAGGAAGAAAAGTAGAAAATGAAGATAAAAATAAGAGAAAAGAAAATGGGTCCATAGACACATTTAGGACTAGTCTATCTATCTATCTATCTATCTATCAATATATCAACCAATTTATCTATCTATACTCGAGTAGAAAGCCAGATATGATCTTTCTATCTATCAGTCTATCAATCTACCAACATATTTATCTATCCATGTATTTATCTATCTATCCATTAATCTATCTATCTACCTATCTATCTATCTACCTGTCAGTCTATCTACCTACCTTTCTGTCTATCTATCAATCTTTCCAAACCCAAGCGCAGAGCCAACACAGCCTTCCCCTCCCCCTACCCAGCCTCACACCCACCTGAGACCAGTCGGTGTAGTACCAGTGTGGGGGGCAGGGCTCCGGGTTGCAGCTCTGAGAGTCCTCGGGTCGGGCAGCGGCGTCACACTCAATGTCCAGCGTGGCCCGGAAGGTACCGCGGAGAAACACCACGCACACTACCTCCCGCGAGTGTGTTCCGTTCCCGCACTCGTCTGAACACTGCGAGAGGAGGAGGAGGAAGGAATGGAGAGTAAGTAACTGATGACTAGAAATGGATGAGGAGGAAATAGATTGTTAGCCTGAAAGGTAGATTAATAAATAGAGCGATATATAGGTTGACAGAGGGTTAGATAGGTAGATAAATAGATAGGAAGATAAGTAGATAGATAGAGAGACTAGTTTTAGGTCTGTCTGTGTGTGTTTGGCTATGTATTAAAATGTAGATAGACTGTTTGAGGATATGTAATGAGTAGGATTAGGAAGAAAAGAAATGAGGAGGAACTAAGAATTGAGAAAATAAGATAATTAAATGACTAAATGAGGATAGAATGTGATGAAACATAGAGAGAAACTAAGCAATAATGGGAGAATAGAAGATGAGTGGAATGGTGAAAAGGAATGTCATGGATGATGATATAGATACTAGTAGATAATGGATGTGATAGATAATGATGGGTAAATGATGAAAACTGTGAGTGGAGTGAAGGACAAAAACTCAGGGTTGTATTTTAAGACACCATCGCTTCAGACATCAACTATTTCAAAACGTCAAAGAGGGGATCAATCTGGTTTTCATGAGTGTTTTTTAAGGTTCATGGCACAGAAGAAGGGTCACACTACCACCAGGGTCATAAAACTACCCCTGGAAAGACCTACAGCTCCTACGAAAGCCATGTGAACTTGGGCGACGAAATGTTTTAAAATACGACGCTCGGTCCCGCGCTCCCCTACCGTCTGCCAGGGCCCCGTGAACCAGGCGGCGGCACAGGCGTTGGGTGGAGGGCAGGGGCGCGTGTCGGGGGGTCGCTGGCTCTGGTCACACTCCCCCTCCACCGTGTTGACGCCCGGCAGACACCACACACGCCGACGCTGTACGCCATCCTCACAGCCCCCGTAGCACTGAAGGAGGGGCAGAAGGGATTGTTGTTATTGTTGTTGTTGTTGTTGTTGTTGTTGTCTCTCTCAAGGGTAAAGACAGCGTATTCATGGTTCCTTTCACGTGTCTCTAAACAATAGCAAACTTACAATAAAGAGTAAAAAGAACGGATTAAATATACCTGTTTCCCTCTGTTTCCTTTCCCTTTACTTCCTTTCTTCCCCTATACCCCATTTTTTTCTTTCCTTTCCTTTTCCATTACCTCCTCTTTTTCCGTTTTTCTTCTCTATTATCCCTTACTTCCCCTTTCATTTCCCCTTACCTTCCCTATTCCCCATTCCTTCACCTCAATACCCCATTAAGTTTTCCCCATAACCTCCTTTCTTTCCCCATCCTTTCCCAAGTCCTTCTTATCTTCTCCTTTCCTTCACCTCTTTCCTTCCTCCAATCCTTTCCCTCCCTACCCCAAATCACCTCCTTACCCCCCCTCCCACACACACAGGTAAACACCACCACTACCACCAACACCTCTACTCACTCACCTCCTCAGACCAATCCGTGTAGAACCAGGTGTGGTGGGCGCAGGAGTGGGCGTGGCAGAGCTGCTGGGAGGGTGGCTTCTCCTGCGGGTTGCATTCCCCCTCGCCCTCCGTCACGCGCCGCCCATCCGCCCGGCAGGTGACCAGACGAGACTTGACCCCCGTGCCGCACTCCACCGAGCACTGACACGCGAGGGAAAGCAAAGAGGGTATGATGGGAAGAGGTAGAGGAAAAGAGTTGATTTGAGTGAGTGAAAAAGATGAATAAACAGTAGAAATGGCATGATGAGAAGAGTTAGAGGAAAAAAAGTTGAGTTGAGAGATTGAAAAAAAAAGAATATACAGTTGAGATGGGAAAAAAAACATAGAGAAGGAATATAGAAAAAGAGTTAAAGGAGGAAAAATAGAAGAATTGAAAGAGGAATTAAGGAAAAACATTTAAGAGGAAAATATAGAAAGACAATTAAAGGAAGAAGTAAAACATTTGGAGAAGGAAAAGGTATGAAAGTTAAGAGGAAAAGTAATAACAATAATAAAAGGAGGGAAAAAGGAAGAATAATTAAATGAAGAAAACGAAATAAAAAAGTAGAGGAAAAAGAAAAAAAACAGTAAAAAGAGAGAAATAACGTAAAATAACAAAAGAAGGAATAGAAGAAAAAAAAGTTAAAGGCTACAACTACTTTCATCTATTACTTATCACCATAAAAACCACGAATAACACAAACCAAGTCAATCAAAACAGTAACTTCATTCCCGTAGACTTTCATACACCAGAGAAAACGGACACATTGCAACGGTAACCCAAGCAAGTCCACCCACCTGCGTCCAAGCCGTGACCTCCCACTTGGTGCAGGGGGCCATGGTGCAGGGCTGGATGAGGGGTACCATGGTGGCTCGCAGGGGCGCCGGGCAGGTGGAGGGCGGCACGGAGCGGGTCAGCGTGGGCGTCACCTCCTGCACACACGCCCACGTCCTTGTCATTACCCCGGAGCCGCAGGTGACGGAACACGGGGACCATTCACCGAGCTGCCACCTGGGGGAGCACGTACATGAGAGGGGAACACACACACACACACACACACACACACACACACACACACACACACACATGCACGCACACACGCAGACTCACGAGGGCGGGCAGGGGCGGGGGTTGCAGTGGACAGTTTGGGGCGCGGGTTTTGCTGAGCCGCAGTCGTCGTCGGGTAGAATGGCACCGGCGGGGCTTGTGCAGATGTAGACGGTTTGTTGCTGGCCTGCGGAGGGAGGGAGGGAGGAGAGAAGAAGGGGAGGAGAGACAAGTGTGAGAGGAGGGAGGAAGGAAGAGAAGAGGGGAAGGTTTGGTGGGAGGAAAGGAAGAGGGAGAAGGAGGATGGAGGAGAGAGAGGTAGGAGAGGAGGAAGGAGGAGAAGAGGGGAAGGTTTGATGGGAGGAAAGGAAGAGGGAGAGGAGGGATGGGGAGGGAGGAGAAGAGGGAAAGGTTTGGTGGGAGGAAGAGGAGGGAGGAAGGAGAGGAAGGGAAGTTTTGATGGGAGGAAGAGGAGGAAGGAGTGGATGAACGAAGAAGGCAACGAAGAAATAGAGAAAAAAGGAAGGAATGGAGAAAATAGAAGAAAGGAGGAAGGGAGGAAGAACAAAGGTCATGGAGGAATTAATCAAGGAAAAAGATTCGAATATTAACACAACACAATAATATTCAAGTATTTTTTTATATAGAAACATTATATATCTGAATTAAAGACATATTAACACACACACACACACACACACACACACACACACACACAATGCCTCCCCTCCCCCTTCCCCCCTCACAATCATACACCCCCTCCCCCCTCACAATCATACACCCCCTCCCCCCTCACAATCATACACCCCCTCCCCCCTCACAATCATACCCCCCCTTCCCCCTTCACAATCATACACCCCCTCCCCCCTCACAATCATACCCCTCCCTTCCCCCCTTCCCCCCCACACCCACCTCCCCCACAGGTCCTGGAACACGGGGTAAATTTCCACACCCTCCACGTGGGGCCCCCCGAAGGATCCTCTCCCCCCACTATCCCCCCAACACCCAGGGAAGGGGACCGGAGGGGATCAGGGGGGTCCAGCTGCACGATCCCCTCCCCCCCTGGTCTGGCCTGGTACGCGGGGAGGACGTGGTGGAGGGGGGAGGGGGCACGGGGGTGGAGGGGGGTGCTGCGGGGGAGGACCTGGGGGGGACCAATGGGCTGCCAGTATTCGTATCTGACCCCGGGGTTGGTCGACTGGTAGATCAGCTGGGGGGAGAGGGGGAGAGGGGTAAGTAGTGGTAGTATTAGTAGTAGTAGTAGTAGTAGCTTATAAAGACCTAATTACTACATACATCAACAAAAATAATAATAATAAATCCAAGGGGAAATTATAATAAAAAAATAAGTAAACAAAAAACACAAATTCCTTATGTAAGAGTTCACCAGCATCTTCACTCTTTCATCCCTGTGCTGTCCAAATCCCTTATGCAAGAGTTCACCAGCATCTTCACTCTTTCATCCCTGTGCTGTCCAAATTCCTTATGCAAGAGTTCACCAGCATCTTCACTCTTTCATCCCTGTGCTGTCCAAATCCCTTATGCAAGAGTTCACCAGCATCTTCACTCTTTCATCCCTGTGCTGTCCAAATCCCTTATGCAAGAGTTCACCAGCATCTTCACTCTTTCATCCCTGTGCTGTCCAAATCCCTTATGCAAGAGTTCACCAGCATCTTCACTCTTTCATCCCTGTGCTGTCCAAATCCCTTATGCAAGAGTTCACCAGCATCTTCACTTTTTCATCCCCCTCTCTTCCCCTCTCTCTTTCCTTCTCACCCCCTCTCCATTCCTCTCTTCCCTTCCCCAGCCCTCTCTTCCCTTCCCCTTCCTTTTCATTCCCTCTCTTCCTCTCTCTTGCCTCCCTTCCCTCTCTTCCCTTCTTCTGTCTTCCCCTCACCTTCCCTCCTCCCCCATCATCCCCGTCACTCACCATCACATCCACAGGTATGGTGAGGGGTCCGGGCGCCTGGATGACCTCACCCACCTCGGATGGCGTGTGGGGGCGGCTGTAAAAGAAGCCAGTTCCTGCGCCCATGTAGCGACCAGGTGGTAGGATGGCCCAGTTCCCGTTGATTATGTATCCCAGGTCTGTCCTTATGGCTGTGGGGGAGAGGGAGAAGAGAGGGTTTGAGAGGGGAGGAAGAGAGATGAGAATTGGACAGGACGGGACATGAGAGGAAAGGAGAGGAGAGATAAGGAGAGATAGAAATGGAGAGGAGAGAGGAGAGGACAAAAGGGGAGAGGAAAGGAATAGACATCAGAAAAGAGGACTGGAGAGGAAAGGAAAATGGGGAAAGAGAAGACAAGAGAGGAAAGGCGAGGATAGATAAGGAGAGAATAGAAATGGGAGGAAAGGAGAAGAGAGGACAAAAGGGGAGAGGAAAGGTAAAGGGGTCAGAAAAGAGGAATGGAGAGGAAAAGAGAAAGGGGAAAGAGAGGACAAGAGAGGAAAGGAGAGGATAGAAATTGGAAGAGAGGAAAGTGGAGGATAGAAGGGAAGAGGAAAGGAAAACAGATCAGATAAAATGAAAAAAAGGAAAAGTGAAAGAGAGGAGAGAAGAGAAAAGAGGTTAACGAAGGACATTTAAGAACAAAGGAAATAAGAGGAGGTGAAATTAAAAAGTTTAGAGACAAGTAGAAAGAGGAAGTAAATAGAAGGGAAAGATAGAAATAGAAGTGCATGATATAATCTGACTTTAGCAATATCCTTCATCATCATCTTGCGATTTAACGGTGGAGCGTTGAGGGAAGAGCTTGAGATTCTGAAGACCTCCCCATCCTTACTAAATGTCCACGAAAACGAATCTCCTCCCTTCCCGCTCACCTCGGTACTTCTAAGGCCCCCATACCTTGCTGAACAACAAACAAAAGAAAACTCCTCCCTCCCCACTCACCCATAGTTTTGAAGCCCCTATACCGTACTGAATAGCCACAAAAAAGAAACTCCTCTGCCGCTCACCAAGATAGTTCGCCGAGGGCCGCAGCTCCGTGACGGTAAGGTTGCAGACCCTCGGCGGCACACGAGCGATCAGGTTATAGCCCACGGGGAGCCTGGCGCGGGTGAAGAGCCCAGTAACGCGCCGGCAGGGGGAGAGGCGGCACACGTGGCACTCCTCCCCCAGCACGGCCGCCGCCCACGCCCACGCCGCCACCTGGGGAAGGGGAAAAAGAGGGTTACTGGGGGGAGATAGGAGGGAGAGAGGAAGGGTTATGGGAGAAAGAGGGGAGGAGGTTACAAGAGAGGGAGGGGGAAAAGGGAATAGAGAAGGAGGAAAAAAAAGGGAAAAAGGGAATAGAGAAAAAAAGAGAAAAAAGAAAAAAAAAGAAGAAAAAGAAAAGGAAAAAAAAAAGGGAATAGAGGAAGAAAGCAATAAAGAGAAAGGGTTAGAGGAGGAAGAAGTGGATCAAGAGGGAGGGTTAAGGGAGGAAGACGGAGAGGAAGGGGGAAAGAAAGAGAGGGAGGAGGAGGAGGAGGAGGAGGAGGAGGAGATAGAAATTAGCCGATTTTATGTGTGATTGACAAGGAAAAGATACATAGATATAGTTATTGACAGATTCATACGTCATACATATAAACATACAGACATACATACCTACATACCTATACAACATACCTACAGTCTACCTATACATATGATACATACCCACATATATAGACAGATAGAGAGATAAACAGAAGGATAGATAGACAGAAAGACGGATAGGAGATACAGGCTAACAGAACATTGATGAAGATAGACACAGAGGTAGAAATGTAGATAGATAAACAGACAAATTTTTGGATAGATACATTGAGATACATAAATAGAGAAACAAAAACAAACAAATATATATTACTATCAATAAACACAAATAATTATACTCTTCTCCTTCTTCTTCTCCTCCTCCTCCTCCTCCTCCTCCTCCTCCTCTCTCAAAAGCACGACAGCGATAACGGTGTCAAATATTTTATCTAGCGACTGTAATGAACGAGAGAGAGAGAGAGAGAGAGAGAGAGAGAGAGAGAGAGAGAGAGAGAGAGAGAGAGAGAGAGAGAGAGAGAGAGAGAGATTTGTAACGCCTAGTAGTCGTAAACATCGCTATGCTTTGAGTGTGTGTGTGTGTGTGTGTGTGTGTGTGTGTGTGTGTGTGTGTGTGTATAAAATAACAATAACAACAACAAAATTACAAAACACAGACACACAAAAACCGAATTCCTCCTCCTCCTCCTCCTCCTCTTCTTCTTCCTCCTCCTCCTCCTCCTCCTCCTTCACTCTGGTTTCTCCATTAATCCGTCTCCTTCTGTTACGTAATTCTTAACACGGGAAACTTGAGAAGAGGAAGACGAGGAAGAAGAAGAGGAGGAGGAGGAGGAGGAGGAGGAGGAGGAGGAGGAAAATGCCATATGATTCCCTTCGTAACGTGTAATTATCGAGTTTAGGAGAGAGAGAGAGAGAGAGAGAGAGAGAGAGAGAGAGAGAGAGAGAGAGAGAGAGAGAGAGAGAGAGAGAGAGAGAGAGGTGTCTGTGGTCCTTCTCTCCTTCATCTCCTTCCCCATCTATCAAAGTGACTCATCCTTCCTCCTCCTCCTCCTCCTCCTCCTCATCTCCGTTCATGTCCAGCGTCGCCTCTCTCCTCCTCCTCCTCCTCCTCCTTAACATTCTCTTCCTTCTCTTCTTTTTCCTCCTTGCCTTCTATAGCCTTCACCTCCTCCTCCTCCTCCTCCTCCCACTTATCATCTTCCTCTTCTTCCTTTTCCTCCTCATTTTCTTCATCCTCCTCCTCCTCGACTTTGTCTCTTCTTTTTTTCCCCTCCTCTTCCTCCTTCTATTTTTTTCTTCTTCTTCTTGTCTTCCTCCTCCTCCTCCTCCTCCTCTTCCTTATCATCTTCCTCTTCTTCCTTTTCCTACTTCTCATTTTCTTCCTACTCTACCTCCTCCTTCTCCTCCTCGTCTGTCTCCTCCCTTCTTCTCCTTCTACTTTTTCTTCTCCTTCTTGTCTTCCTCCTTCTTCTATCGCCATTATCATCACTCACCACCATCACCACCATTTGTCACCTCCATAATCATAACCACCACCACCACCACCACCACCATCACCACCACCACCACCACCAACACCAGTTTTCATCCTCGTCATTAACAGCTATCATCACCACTCTTAACCACCACCACCACCACCACTATCACCACCACCACCCTATCTATTTCATCACCCCTACCACCCCCTCTCTCACCCCATCCCTCTTCTCTCTCTCCCATAAATCCATGATGCCTGACAGTCCTTCTCTCTCCCTCACTATCTCTCTCACTCTCCTCACTATCTCTCCCTCATCACACGGGCCCGCCAAGAGACCAGACACCATCACCACCACCACCACCACCATAAAATTCAGACACACCATAGTTGTTGGCATACGAATGTTTTAATGTATGGTTTATCTCTGTTCTCTCTCTCTCTCTCTCTCTCTCTCTCTCTCTCTCTCTCTCTCTCTCTCTCTCGCTTGTTGTTTTAGTGGATATTTTAAGCCCTTTTCATCATAGTACATACATACATACACTCATACATATAACATAAATTGCTTGTATTTCAATTATCTAAACCCTTAATATCATGTCGTTAAGTTATCTCAAGTTATTTCACATTTAAACGCATACTCACAAAGATATCATAAACTTAAAATAAAAACAACAACAAAAAACAACGACCCAATAACAGGAAGTCTAAACAAACAAAGAACACATTTTCCTTCATTATCACAAGCATTCAACTCCTAGAAGCCTCGCCATTAACAGCCCTCTCCTAAAACTATAGATTCTGGACGCAAAAACCGGCCCAGCACCACCACCAGCCCGGCGAGCCAAGTGCCGCTGTGATGGGCCGAGTGGAGGCAGCGACTCTATATGGAGGCTGCTTATCGGGGCGCTGATTGGGCACGTCTGGGCAGGCTGGTGTTAATCGACCAATCAGAAGCGAGGAAAAAACTGGAGCGGAGTGGAGTGAGGTAGTGGTGGTGATGGTTGTGATTATGATGACAAATGGTGGTGATGGTGGTAGTGGTGGTGAGTGATGATAATGGTGATGGAAGATGAGAGACAAGGAGGAGGAGAAGAAAGGAAGGACTAAAAGGAGGAGGAGGAGGTAGAATAGGAAGGAAAGAAAGAAGAGAAAGACAAGAAGGGGGAGAAGGAGGAGGAGGAGGAGAAGAAAGGAAAAACAAAGATGAGGAGGAGGAGGAGGAGGAGGAGGTAGAATAGGAAGAAAATATAGAAGAGGAAAAGAAAGAAGAGGAAGATGATAAGAAGGAAGAGATGGAGGCTAAAGAAGACAAAGAAGAAGAAGAAGAAGAAGAAGAAGAAGAAGAAGAAAAAGAAGAAGAAAAAGAAGAAGAAGAAGTATATTTGTAAATGTTGACCTTAAGTTTGTTCTTCGGTAAATTGAACAAAGTATCGAATTCTTAGTGAACAAAAGAACTTGGTGATCTTAAAACACTTGAAATACGACACCAACGAATCGACATATCAGAAGCGAAGCAAAAAACTGGAGCTAAGTGAGCCAGAGGCGATGTTTGTGAATGTTGGTCGTAAGGAAGGAAACAAAAGAAAAAGAAAACATATAAGATAAAGATTGTGTTAGCAGTGCACGGAAAATAAGAGAGCTCAGTGTGTTGTATCTAATAGTGTTGGTATAGTGAAGTATTTAACTGTGAAGAGGAATCATGGAGGAGCTAGGAAGCGATACAAAGAGGAAAAGGTCAAAAGAAGAAGAAGAAGAAGAAGAAGAAGAAGAAGAAGAAGAAGAAGAAGAAGAAGAAAAAGAAGAAGAAAAGAAGTAGAAGAAGAATAAGAAAAAGAAAAAAAAGAAGACGAAGACGAAAAAGAAAAAAAGAAGAAGAAGAAGAAGAAGAAAAAGAAGAAGAAGAAGGAGGAAGAAGAAGAAGAAGAAGAGAACGTTTTTGTTTCAGTAAGTAGAACAAGTGATCGAATTCCCTAAAAGCTGATCGTAACATTTTTTTTCAGTAAATAGAACAGTTAACTAAAGTCTTGGTCAACAAAAGAACCAAATGTGATCTTAAAACAATTGAAATACTACATAAACAAATGTCAAACACGTATTATAATTATTGAACCTAAGAAACAAGGTATACTTAAGTTCTATGATGACATATATATTCTCTCTTTTGGTGATAGAGTTTTTCTTAGATAAGTAGAAGTTAATCGAAGTATCAGTCACCAAAAGGACTTATAGTGATCTTAAAGCATTTGAAATATTACAGAAACAAATGTAGGAGAAGATTCATATTATTGAAACTACGAAAAAAAGGTACTAAATTTATCTTGTGATCGATTTCCTCTCTTTTAACCACAGATATACATGACACTTTGTATTTTATTGAAGCTAAGTAACAAGGTACTTCACTTCTTTGCTGTTATTGATATTCTCTCTCCCTCTCTCTCTCTCTTCATCACAGGAATTTATCACACACCCAAAAGAGAGTAGAAAGAACGCCTTAAAAGAGTATAAAGAAGAGTAACTACACGGAGTCCATACAGGGATTGGAAGACCTTGTTTGGGTGATTATAATAAAACAGGGGAGCGTGGACCATAGCCAGCCAGCCTCTCTCTCTCTCTCTCTCTCTCTCTCTCTCTCTCTCTCTCTCTCTTTTTCTTCGTTTTAATTCCCTTGCCTTTTCTTTTTTTCTATTCCTTCCTTTCTTTTCTTTTCCTTCTCTATTTATCCTTTACTTTTTCTTCTTTTCCTTTCCTTTCCTTTTTTCAATTTCCAATACGTCTATCTTTTCATTCTCTCTCTCTCTCTCTCTCTCTCTCTCTCTCTCTCTCTCTCTACGATGAGCAATTTTAAAGCGACGAGAGATAGAGAGAGAGAGAGAGAGAGAGAGAGAGAGAGAGAGAGAGAGAGAGAGAGAGAGAGAGGCGAATAAGAACGTAAAAGTGATCAATTTACTCATTCTCTCTTTAATTTTCTTCCTTTCTCTTTCCTTTCCTCTCTTTTCCTTTCCCTTCCTTTCCTTTCTTATCCTTCTCTTCATCCTACAAACATCTTTTCCTTCCATTCTCTCTCTCTCTCTCTCTCTCTCTCTCTCTCTCTCCTTTTACGCCCGTGTACATAAATGGCTTGGACACTCAACCATAAGAGAAGACGGAGTGAGTGCGCTGACGACTGCTAATAACGCAATCTACATAACATGAGAGAGAGAGAGAGAGAGAGAGAGAGAGAGAGAGAGAGAGAGAGAGAGAGAGAGAGAGAGAGAGAGAGAGAGAGAGAGAGAGAGAGAGAGAGAGAGAATATCCTTCCTAACTTATTTTCTTTTTTCTCATTATTCTTGTTCGTAGGAAGTGAAGAGAGAATAGGGAAGGGAAGATGAGGATGGGAAAGTGTGTGTGTGTGTGTGTGTGTGTGTGTGTGTGTGTGTGTGTGTGTGTGTGTGTGTGTGTGTTTGTCGGGAAGGAAGAGGGGGGGGGAGAGGGGAGGGGTTAGAACGGATGGGTGGGTGAGAAGAAAATTATGAAGAAAAAACGACTTATGAGAGAGAGAGAGAGAGAGAGAGAGAGAGAGAGAGAGAGAGAGAGAGAGAGAGAGAGAGAGAGAGAGAGAGAGAGAGAGAGAGAGAGAGAGAGAGGGTGTATTATGAAAGAAAACGGGAGTCAAATTGAAAGAGGAGCTTCATATAACTTGACTTAATCTCACTAATATGATAATAAGTTAGTCTCCCTCAACACGACAGGAAGAAAACGGAGTGAGGGAGAAAACAAAAATGGAGAAGAACACAAAGACAGATAGGTCGGTTGTGTTAGACGCCTTCACCTCCCACACCAACAATTTCCAAAGTCCAAAAAAGGAGATCAGTAGAGTTTTTTTGAGAGGTGTTTCAGGTTCGTGGTACAGAAGAAGGACCACACTACCACCAGGGTCATAAAACTACCCCTGGAAATGCCCACAACTCCTACAAGAGCAGTGTCAGATATATGTGCTGGGGCGACGATAGGTTTGAGTGTGTGGCCCATAAAAACAGACGATGAAGGAAAGGAGAAAAAAAACGGAGTAGGGGAACAGCAACAAATGAGAATAACATGAAAGAGAAAAAGGAGAAGAAAAAGGAGTATGAAAACAGATAAGGATTAAGAAAAAAGAAAAAAAAAAGAAGAAAACGAAGATAAACTCAAATAGAATGAATGAATGAAGTAGTATATCAAAACAGACGGGAAACAAACGAAGAACAACATAACAACACAGACAACAGAATTTGATGAAGAAGAAACAGGAAAAAGATGATAACCACAAATAGAACATGGAAAGTACAGTACATAGCAAGCATGAATGAGAATATGGGTGTGGACAAACAAGCCATACCAGAAAAAAAAGAGAAAATTGTGAAAGAAGAAAAAAAACAAGATAACAGATTGCTAATAGGATACAGGAAGCAATATAAAGAAAATAAAAACAAAAGCGATCATGGTATTGGCGATGATCTTCCATTCTCAACTTTTCTCTCCATCTTCTTTCCTCTCCTCTTTTTCTTCCTCCTTTTTTTGTCTTCCTTTCCTCCCCTTTCTCTCCCCATCTCGTGTTTCCTTCTATCCGCCTTCCAGAGTAGATGAAGCACAGACGAGTGACAGCTTGGAAATGGAGGTTAGTTAGATTTAAGAACGCTATCTAACCCCACGTGTTGGCTATCTAAAGAGGAGTTAGTATGATGACTTTTTATATAGTATTCATTTATCTATATGTCTATCATTTTATAACAAAGGAGACAGCTCAAGGGTTAAAATTAAAGAATAAACAAAAAGGATCTCGCTATGCACAGCTAAAGAAGTATATTTTTTTCTGTTTTTTGCTTTTCATTTTTTTTGTTATTTTTTTCTCATCGTCCTTTCTCCTTTCTCCTCCTTCTTTCTCTCTCTTTTCTCTCATCTTTATTTTCCTTTCTCTTTCTCTCTCGTCTTCCATCTTCAACTCACCCTTTTCGCCCGCCTCTCTTCTTCTCTTGTCTTCCTTCTCTCTCTCTCTTTTCTCTCATCTTCATTTTCCTTTCTCTTTCTCTCCTCTCTTTCTCTCTCGTCTTCCTTCTTCCGTTCAACCTTCTCGCCCGCCTCTCTTCTTCTCTTGCCTTCCTCTTTCTCTCCCTTCTTTCTCTCACCTTTCTTTTCCTCCTTCCTTCATTTTCTCATTCCTTCCTTTTTTTTTAATCCCTTTCTCCCACCTATTTCTCTTCCCTTCTCTTCTTTTTCTCTTCTAACTAACTAACCAAACCAAACCAAAAGCATATAAGTACATTATTTGGCCCTGTGCAGTCTACTTTTATGTTAAGATGTAAAGGAAGAAAAAAAATACGTGTCCTTGTCTTGTATCCTTGTAAGACTCACCATTCCTCTCTACTCTATTCAGAAGCAGTAAGTAGCGGGATTTTTTTTTTTCATTATTGTTTTCTTTTATTTTACGCCCTTGAACTGTCTCCTCTGCTGTAAGAAAAAAGGAAAGAAGTACATTATCTGGTCCCTTGCAGTATCCTATTATCCTGGTCTAGTATCCTTCTAAGACTAACCAAAAGTAAAGAAGTACATTATCTGGTTCCTTGCAGTATCCTATTATCCTGGTCTAGTATCCTTCTAAGACTAACCAAAGCAGAGAAGTACATTATCTGGTTCCTTGCAGTATCCTATTATCCTGGTCTAGTATCCTTCTAAGACTAACCAAAAGTAAAGAAGTACATTATCTGGTTCCTTGCAGTATCCTATTATCCTGGTCTAGTATCCTTCTAAGACTAACCAAAAGTAAAGAAGTACATTATCTGGTCCCTTGCAGTATCCTATTATCCTGGTCTAGTATCCTTCTAAGACTAACCAAAGCAGAGAAGTACATTATCTGGTTCCTTGCAGTATCCTATTATCCTGGTCTAGTATCCTTCTAAGACTAACCAAAGCAAAGAAGTACATTATCTGGTCCCTTGCAGTATCCTATTATCCTGGTCTAGTATCCTTCTAAGACTAACCAAAGGAAAGAAGTACATTATCTAGTCCCTTGCAGTATCCTATTATCCTGGTCTAGTATCCTTCTAAGACTAACCAAAAGTAAAGAAGTACATTATCTAGTCCCTTGCAGTATCCTATTATCCTGGTCTAGTATCCTTCTAAGACTAACCAAAAGTAAAGAAGTACATTATCTAGCCCCTTGCCGTCTCCTTATGTTCTGGTGTAGTATCCTTGTACGATTACCCCCCAAAAAATATATTACGAATGAAACCAGATAAGGAGTCATTATAGAAACTCTCCTCCTGACCGCAGAACCAACACGAGGATGACAAGTTACTCTCCGTCCCTTGATTCAGTGCGGGGCGATTTACTTAAACAAACAGGGCGCGTCAATAGCATAAACAAGGAGTCAGGGGTGAGGAGGACGTAAGAGACAGTTGCGGGCCTCTCCAAATATTTAGGCACCCAGGGTAAACAAACAAACAAGCTGCCGTGTAAACAAACAGATACAGTTGGACGTCGATGGTGATTTGTGGGGCTCGTTAATTTTGTGTGTCCAAGAGCTGTCTTTTTTTTTTTTCTTTATTTGATTTTTTTTTGTGGTTGTTTTAATGTTCTTTGATTTTTCATTTTTAAGTTTCTATAAACGGATTTTTTTTAGTATTTAATTAATCGCCTTTTGTTCTATTTTGTTTTTCCTCAATATTCATCTTTGAGTTATATATACATTTTTTTAACGCATTTTTTATATTTTTTCCCCAAAGATTCTAAGACAAAAAACACTTACATCTTCTCTTTTTTTTCCCTTTCCTCTCTTTCACAAACTTTCCGTTCCTTGCCCTATGTCCTTCCTCCCGTCCTTTCTACTTTCACTCTCTACTCTCATCTTTATTTAACTATTTCCTTCCTCTTTCATCCCTTCCTTCTTTCTCTCACCCTTTCCTCCCCCTTTTCTCTTTCTCTCCCGCCCAACTTCTTTGACATCTTTCTTTTCCTCCGACTTTTCTTTTCCTTTTCCCTTCCTTCTTTTACTCCCTTCTTCCTCCTGCATTTCAGTTCCTTTTCCATTCCTCTTTACTCTCCATCCCTTCCTTTCTCCTTTCTCTTTCCCTTTTCTCCCACCTTTCTTCTCCTCTTCCTCTCTCTCTCCCTCCCTTAATTCTTCCTTTCACTCAATTTTATTCAAGTATCTGTTTATTATTTTTTTTCTTTTGGTGCGTACTATTAGGAAGTTCGCGTACGAATTGGCGCGAGCACCCCCTCTACTGTGGCACTCAAGGTCAGGTCAAGGAGGTCACAAGTGCCAGCTGACCCTCATGACCTTGCCGCGGTGCTCACTTCCGGTGCAAATGCCAGTAATCTGAGGGCACTGACGCAGGTCTCTCTCTCTCTCTCTCTCTCTCTCTCTCTCTCTCTCTCTCAACTATTATAAAACAAACAAACAAAAGAATAAAGAAAAACGGCCACAACGACAAAGAAAGACAGCAATAATAATAATAATAATAATAATAATAATAATAATAATAATAATAATAATAATAAGAAGAAGAAGAAGAAAAGAAGAAGAAGAAAACTGAGGAGGGAGAAGAAAATAAAGAAAACGAGAATAACAACAAGAACAAGATGATGAGAGTACAACACAGAGAAAAGAAAAAAACAAAAAAACAGAATGAACAAGAACAATGATGATGATGATGATGATGATGAGCAGAGAACAAGAAGAACGCTAACGCTTCACACTCTCCGCGCCTCTAAAAACACGCTCATTATCCTCTTGCCAGCGTGCAAAAAAATAAAAAATAAAAATACGAGTTAAAAAAAACGGAAAAAAACGAAGGAAAGGAAAAAAAGACGGAAAAAAACGAAGGAAAGGAAAAAAAGACGGAAAAAAACGAAGGAAAGGAAAAAAAGACTGAAAAAAGCAAGGAAAATATGGAAAGCGGGAAATTTAGAGACGAAATGGATGAAACGAAAAAAAAAATTTAAAAAGATGGAGGAATAAAATAAAAACAAGGAAAATATGGAAAGACAAAAAATGTAAAAAAACAAAAAAAACAAAAAAAATATGGAGAAAGAAGAAAAAAACAAGGGAAATATGAAAAGAAAAAATGGACAAAACGAAAAAAACGTAAGAAAAATATGGAGGAAGAAGAAAACAAAGAAAACATGGAAAGACAAAATGTAAAAACGAAAAAAAAAATACAGAAAAATAGATGAAGGAAGAAGAAAACAGGGAAAATATGGAAAGGAAAAAGGTAAGAGAGAAAAAAAAACAGTAAAAAAAATATGGAGGAAGAAGAAAAAACATGGAAAATATGAAAACAAAGACAAATGACCAAAATAAAAAGAAAAACTGAGCAAACATTTCCCGTAATTATGTAAAAGAAGGAAGATAAATATGATGGTGTGTGTGTGTGTGTGTGTGTGTGTGTGTGTGTGTGTGTGTGTGTGTGTGTGTGTGTGTGTACAGACCAGGAACACACACACACACACACACACACCAATACGTACATAAAAACGCACACACACTCATAAAAGACGTACACTTACCAAAATAATGTACATGGAAGATGGCATTTCCTGGTGTGCGTTTCCCTCCTTACATAGACGTGTACACCAACTTACGTACACAGCCACACGCAGGTGCACTCAAATTCCTTCTTCTTCTTCTTCTTCTTACTCTTATTATTATTTTTGTTGTTGTTGTTGTCAAGTTTGTTCGTCAAGTGTCATAGTTTCAAACACTTCATCTTCTCCATGTGTCAATTTGTAAGTGGTGGCGGTGTTGTTGTTGTTGTTGTTGTTGTTGTTGGTGGTGGTGGTGGTGGTTCGCTCACACTCACACGCGTACGTAAGACTCACACGTGAACACACAAAGATCCACTCACAAACACACGCACGCAACTCTTAATTCTTCAAAATATCACTAACAAGATAGTCAGTTCAATGTATCGTTTTCAATCGTCTTTTCTTCTGATAATAAATAACGTCACTGAAGATGTAGAAAAACCACCGACTTTATTGTTATTTTACTTATTACTGTTCTTCTACTTGTTATTGTTCTTCTATTCCTGTTCTTCCATCATAATCAAGATTCTATCCAATATTTCGCATCAAGAAGAATCATATCAAAAAGCATATAATTTTCAGTTTCAACAACAACTAAAGTTTTTGTCTCTCACTAGGTATATAGCACACGTTCAATGCAACAATAACATTTTCAGTTTCACCGCGTCATAACAAAGAAAAAAAGCTCAAGTAATTTTCGGTTCCATTATCAATCATACGGGAAACACGAAAATCGATCAACACTTTCTTGAAAACCAAAATGAAGTTCGTCCGCGTGGCTTATTTTCCTTCACAAACGCCAACTTTCACGTCCCAAAGTGTTAATGAAAGATAAAGGTGAGGATAATTTGATTTCTTTTTCCTTTCTTCTTTCCTTCACTTCTCAGGGGTTGGAAAAGCGTTGATATTTCTCTTCTTCCTTCCTTCACCTCTCAGTTTATTTGCCTTCCTCTTCCTTTCTTTCTTCACTTCTCCGGCTTTTAAGTGGCGTTTACTTTCTTTCCTCTTCCTTTCCTTCCTTCCTTCACTTCCCAAGAGATGGAGAGCCGTTAAGTTCCTTCTTCCACCTTTTCTTCCTTTCTTTCTTCACTTCTTAAGCTTTACAGGGGCGTTGATTTCCCTTCTTCCTTCTCTTCTAAAATTATTTGCCTTCTTCCTTCATTCACTTCCCAGAGGTTGAATGGGGCGTATATCTCCCTTCTTCCTCCCTTTCTTCACTTCCTAGGGGCGGAGGTGGAGGGCGTGTTTAGCGGCGTGCGGGAGAGAGGGAGAGCGAGTGAGCCAGCGTGAGGGAGAGAGGGCAAGAACAGCTCCCCATTCCACGAGTCTGCTGAACACTGACCAACCAGCAGGGTAGCCACCGCTCGCCTCTCACACCCTCTCCCGCCTCCTCCTCCTCCTCGGTCTGGCAGAGAAGGAAGCACTTGTCCGCCTCACTACTGGTCATTATGTTGTAGCAAGGCAAACACTCCTCACTCATTAAGAAAGCATTAACAGACTAAACATTTCTTTGTCCTTACGCCGGCCAGACAAAGGGATTAGATTAAACGAGGTTACGTTGTTGATATTATTTGTTGGACTACTACTACTACTACTACTACTACTACCTAATAAACACTGGAATAAAAGAAAAACGATGTAAATCTAAAAAAGGAGAGAGAAAAAAAGCTCTCATTTTTACGGCTTTTCACACACACACACACACACACACACACTAAAGAGGAGGTCCTGCTTGCGATAGGAACCCACTTAGCTTATACCTGCGGAGGAGGAAGAAAAGGAGGAGGAGGAGGAGGAGGAGGGAGGCTGGATGCTGAGAGAAAGGAGGGAGAGTTTTGGATATGATGATGAGGAGAGTGGAGGAAAAAAGGGAGGAGAGTATAAGGGAGACTAGGCTGGTGGAGATAAGAGGGAGAGAGAGAGAGAGAGAGAGAGGGAGGGTTCTGGAGGAGGTGGAGAAGGAGGTGATGAAGGAATGGATAGAAAAGAGGGAGAAAAGGAGGTGAAGGGTGGAGTTGATGGTGATGATAGTGGTGATGATGATGATGGTAATGGTGAAGAGGGTAAGGGGGAAGCAATGTTGGTGATGGTTGTGACATAGGAGAAGAGGGAAGGAGAGGAACGAAGGAAAGTCAGGGAGGGAGGGAGAGAGGAATGAGAGAGAGGGAGACGGGTGAGAGTGAAGGAAGGACGAGAGAAAGTGAAGGAGAGGAGAATGAAGGAGAAACACAAAAAAAGAGAGATGAAAATGAAGGAAATGGAAGAAAGTTAGAGATACGAATGAAGGAAGAGAAAGAAAGTGAGATAAAGAGAGATAGAAGGAGTGAAGGAGAAGTGAAGGAGAGGAGAATGAAGGAGAAACACACAAAAAAAAGAGATGAAAATGAAGGAAATGGAAGAAAGTTAGAGATACGAATGAAGGAAGAGAAAGAAAGTGAGATAAAGAGAGATAGAAGGAAGGAGGAAAAGAAAGCGAGGGACAAAAAATGGAAGAGAAAGAAAAAAAGATGAGTAAAAGAGGATTAAAGAAGGGAGGAAAGAAATGAGGTAAAAGGGATAAGAAGGAGAAAGAAGGAAAGGAAGGAAGGAAGGAAGGATGGAGGAGAATAAGGACTTGAAGTAGAGCAAAAAGGAAGGAAGGAATTGAATGAAGGAGAGGGAAAAACCGTGAGGAAAGGAAGGAAGGTGAAGGAAGGAACAGGAACAGCAGAAGAAATGAATGAATAGAGATGAAAAGATTATGAAAGAAGGAGAGAATGAAGAGACAGTTAGAGTGGATGAATGAAGGAGAGGGAAAGAACGTGAATGAAGGAAGGAAGGGATGTAAGGAGTAAGGAACAGCAGGAGTGGAGGTGGAGCTGGAGGAGGTGGTGGTGGAGGTGATGGTAGGGTGCTGGCTAACATCATCACCTTCTCTCACCCGTGACACGCTCTGAGTTGATCCTTCCCAACGCTCAATGCTGCTTACAACCACCACCCGAGGCGCGGGGTTCCCAAGGGCGCGACCCCCTCGTTTGTTTGCCCGCCTCTGTACTGCGTTCCCTTCCCAGTGACGACCCCCAGCATGCCCATAAGCTTCAAGTTACTTACGTGTCTATATCCGTCTGCCTTTATTATTAGTTAAGGTATTAGGCGGCTGCAGAGTTAAGTGTAAATACATGATAGAGTTCCAAGTAGGTCTTAGCCATGGTCCCAGACACTTCCGGCTCTCACAACAAGTAGAAAAGTTGGAAGTTTCGTTTAGTCGGCGCAACATGTGGTCATATGCCGGAGAGAGACAGAAGGGGAAGGAATTATAGAAGGGAACAGACCCCAGGAGACAGGACACAACCCCCGATTAATACCTGGCACCCATTCACTGCTGGGTGGACAGGGGCGTAGGGTATCGGAAAAACCGCCCAAATTTTTCCACTCCGTCTCACAAGTATATCCAAAGGGAGATTAGTCGATTTCTGGGTTCTTATGATTTTTTTTCACGTTCATGGTGCAGAAGCCTTGTCAAACTATCACTAGGCTCATAAAACTACCCATGAGTATATCCACTACCTCCTCTGCGAAAGCCTTATTGAACGTGGGTGTGAGCCTCGGTATGTTTGAGAATATAGGCCTGTAGCTGAATGTCTGTTATTATTATTATTATCATCGTTATTATTACCATTATTATTATTATTCAACGAAGTTTGTCATCCACGCCTCTACATTTTATTATCTTTTGTCTGTTTGTAAGGCACTAATGTATATAATATCATGTACATATTAATACAGCTATTATTAGAGCTTTTATTAATCTTTACTCGCCTCGTTAGCAAAAGCTGATATTGTTTTAAGCTGGGAGTGTGTATCTTTTTTTATTTAAAGTACAAAGCACCTAAGGCTGTAAAACAATGTGTGCCAGACTAAGCCCATGGGTGCCAAGCTAAAGTCAAACGTGCCAAACTTAAACTGAGGGTGCCAAACTAAACCCAAATGTGCCAAACTTAAACTGAGGGTGCCAAACTAAACCCAAATGTGCCAAACTTAAACTGAGGGTGCCAAGCTAAACCCAAATGTGCCAAACTTAAACTGAGGGTGCCAAACTAAACCCAAATGTGCCAAACTTAAACTGAGGGTGCCAAGCTAAACCCAAATGTGCCAAACTTAAACTGAGGGTGCCAAACTAAACCCAAATGTGCCAAACTTAAACTGAGGGTGCCAGGTTAAGCACAATGGTGTCGATGTGCGTCCAAGGGTGCCAGACTCAACCCACAAGTGACAGGCATGAGGTAAAGGATCCCCAGGTTAAGGCTTAGTTCCCAGCCCTCACGAAGGTATCCCGTGTCCCCCTCCCTAACTAAAAGCCTGGAATAACACAACGCAGCCTGACCCGCCCCTTGCCGTAACGTGACCTGCCCCTCTGAGTCCTGGAGCGGCACTGAAAGCTGAGCCACGCATGCACTGGACTACTACTTCGCCCTACCTCAAGGATGGAAGGAAGAAAGGGAGGAGGAAAGAAGAAAAAAACTTTGACATGCCCTAAGGAGCAGCGAGCAGCGGGCATTTTTTTATTTATTATTGTTTCCTTTTTTTGTGCCCTTGAGCTGTCTCCTTTGTTGTAAAAAAAAGGAAATAAATTAATGAATACAGTGATTAAAAAATATATATTCATACGTTTCGGGCATAATCTGAAAATACTTAAGTCTGAGCTATTAATAGTGAGAGAATGAATAAACAAAACAATAAGATTTTTTTATTTTTTACAACAAAGGAGGCAGCTCAAGGGCACAAAAAAAGGAAACAATAATAAAAAAAGCCCGCTACTCGCTGCTCCTAAAAAAGAACCAAAAGAGGTGGCCGAAAGAGAGGTCAATTTCGGGAGATAAACTATAATATAAGGGAAAATTATAAGTATACATGACATAGTTTTGTGTGTACGTGAAAAGTTGTCACGTGTGTTTGTGTGTAAAAGTTAAAAAGCAAAATAAAGTTGTAATTGTTCATAGATAGAGTAGATAAATAAACAGGATAATGAGAGTAGGGTAGCAACATGACCTAGCGTAAACCAGAATCAGGAAGGAACACAGCCAGACAAAACCTTTTATTTTTTCTTCTTTTCCCTTCACTCATATTTTTATCCCTCTGTTGCACTACTTCCATTTTTCTTGAATTAAACTCGACTTGTTTTTTCCTTCTCTCCATCTCTTCTTTTTCCCCTCTTCTACTCCACTGTGTTTCGTTTATTTCCCTCTTCTGCAACTCTCCTCTTTCCTTATCCCTCTCTTTGTTTCTTCCCCTCTCCATCCATCCTCTTTTAATTCAAGTATTTTCTGAAGAAGTTAAATGACCAACACCAACTCGGACAGAAGGCTTGAAGTATCACAGAGGCACAGCACCAGGATCACGGTGTACAATAGACTTTAGGCAATTCAAACGCAAAAAACCCCCAGCTAGGGTCGGCCGGGATGCTGGGGCTGCCGGGCGGTGCGAGGCGTCATCAGCCACACACTTGAGCCGCGACGCCGACGAGGACATGTAAGTGCTGGGCCGATAAGCGCATAGGGGAGTGACACAGGCGAGGGATGGCGGGAGGAGGGCGGCTGCTGGTTGACTGGCTTTTGTTTTTGGTATTGTTGGGTTGTGGTTGTTTGTTGGTTACGTCTTTGCGTTGTTACTTGGTGTTACTTTTCTGTTTTCATTTGTTTCTTCGGCCTTTTCTCTTTTGTTTTCTTCTCCTCTATTTTTTTTTCTTTTTGTTTTTCTATTGTTGGGTTTTGGTTGTGGTTGTCTTTCTTGGTTCCGTCTCCTCTCTCTCTCTCTCTCTCTCTCTCTCTCTCTCTCTCTCTCTCTTTTCTTCTTTTTTCTTTCTTTTTTTTTCTTTTCTTGCTTTTTTCTTTTCTTTTCTCTCTCTCTCTCTCTCTCTCTCTCTGTTACTTGGTGGACTTTTCTCTTTTGATTTTGTTTCTTCGACCTTTTCTCTTTTTTTTTCTCCTCTATTTTTTTCTATTATGTGGTTTTGTTTTTATTGTTTTTGGTTGTTTTCATTTTCTGTTACTTGGTGCCCCTTTTCCCCTTTCATTTTGTTTCTTTGACCTTTTTTTTCCTTTTCTCCTCCTTTTTCTTTTTTTATATATTAAGAATTTGTTTTTTTGTCCGTTTTCTCTCTCTGATAATTGGCGCGGTTTTTTTTTATATTAATTTGTGTACTTTTCCTCTTTATCATGCTTTTTCTTTCTCTGTCTTGCTTCACTGTTCTTTGTTTTATTTATATTCGAGGTTTTGTTTTGAATTGTCCACATGTTTTTCTCTGTCTGTTTATTTTTCGTTTATTCTCTCTCATTAACTCCATTCCCTCATTTATCTCCATTCTCTCTCTCTTCTGGTTCATTGTTTTCTTTTTTTCCTTTTTTTTCAACTAAACTTTTTCTTTTTTCTTCTTTTTACTTCACTCATATTTTCATCCCTCTTCTGCACTACTTCCATTTTTCTTCATTTGAACTCGACTTGTTTTTTTCCTTCTGTCCAAGTTACTTTTTTTCTCGTCTACTCCACTTTGGTTCGTTTGTTTCTCCTCTACAACTCTCTTCCTTCCTTACTCCTTCTCTTTTACTCCACCAGTTTGCTTGTTTTCCTTCTCTTTAACTTTTTTTCTCGTCTACTCCACTTTTCGTTTATTTTCCTCTTCTTCAACTCTCCTCTTTCCTTATCCTTCTCTTTTACTCCACCCGTTTGCATGTTTTCCTTCTAAGTCTTTTTTTTCTCTCCTCTCCTCCACTTTGTTTCGTTTATTTCCCTCTTCTACAACTCTCCTCTTCCCTCTCTTACACTCCACTCCTTTGTTTCTTTCTCTTTCCATCCATCCTCTTTTAAGTTTTAAGTTCCTTTCTTCTAAAAAACACGATGATAAACTTTCCCTTGCTGAACGGTCAATATTATCCTTCCCTTCTTTTCCACACCTTCGTAAACACCAACACATGACTAACTATCCTGTGCTAAATGTCCCGTGTTATCCTAAAGGAACGGCAGGGGCGGGACAAGGCCGGCCAGACTCTTATATCAGCCCTGCATCGTCTCTGAGCGACAGTGCACCCGAGGAAGGGCACGAGGGAGGGTGTTGCAGCTGCCCTAATTGGAGCCGACGGAGACTTGCCCGACGGAGAGGGTGATGGAGGCGTGAGAGAGAGAGAGGGGGGGGAGGGGGGGAGGTGTGAATCATTTGCATGTATCTGTAAACTACACACACACACACACACACACACACAGGGACGATTTCTTTCTTGATTCAGCTCCTTTCGTGTGTGTGTGTGTGTGTGTGTGTGTGTGTGTGTGTTGCATATCTGATTCAAATCGGTTTGTGTTGTGGGAGAGCTAATGCCTCTTGTGTGTTGAGTCTCTCTCTCTCTCTCTCTCTCTCTCTCTCTCAGAATTACGAAACCAAGAGACAAACAAACTCATACCACTTAAAACACACACACACACACACAGACCTATAATCAACAAACACACTAATATATGCATGGAAACAAACACTGATAAAACGAGGAAGAAAGAAAGACAGTCACACACACAGATAGACAGACAGACACAAAGATAGACAGACAGACAGACAGACAAAGACGATATTCAATTATATAAGAGGAGAAACGAGACGGGAGGAGGAGGAGGAGGAAAGGGTTTGGGGTATGATAGATTATAGATGTATTTGGACCTACGATACAGGAGGAGGAGGAAGAAGAGAGGAAGATGAGGGACAAAGGTGGAAGAAGAGGAGGAAGAGGAGGAGGAAGAGGAAAATGCAAATAGAAATGAGGATAGATCAAGAAGATAAATTAGAGGAAAAAATATCAAAGTACAGGAGAAGGGAAGAGAAGGAGGAGGAGGAGGAGGAGGAGGAGGAGGAGGAGGAGGAGGTAGAAGACCCTCCTCCTTGGCGCCACCTCCATTTTTTTCCCTCCCTTGCTTGTAGCCATGACGTCAGAGGAGGGAGGGAGGGAAGGAAGGAGGGGGAGAAGGAGGGAGGGAAGTAAGGGAGAGAGAGAAAACCTACATCAATCTTCCTTCTCCTCCTCCTCTTCTTCCTCTTCTTTCTCCTTCTTTTTTTTCTTCTCTCATCTACCTCACCATCTACTTTCCTCCTCCTCCTCCTCCTCCTTCTCCTCTTCCTTTGATATAAGTAAAAAAATAAAAATAAAATGAGATGTCAATCCACTTGTCTCTTGGAGGAAAGGAGGGAAAGGGAGAGGAGGAGGAAAGAGGGAGGGAGAGAAGATGGATGGAGGGAGGAAGGAGAGAAAACAACAGGTAACAAAAAAAACAGGTGAGAAGGAAAGGGAGAAAGGGGGAGAAGAGAAAAGAACGGAGGAGAAAGGAGGAAAAGAGGAAAAAGGAGAAGGTGGGGAGAAGAGAGAGAGAAAAAGTAGGAAGAAGGAGAGAAAGAGGAGAGAGAAAAGAGGAGAAGAGGAAGAAGGTTGGGAGTAGAGAGAAAAGGAAGAAATGGGGGAGAGAATGGTATAGGAAGGAAGGAGATGAAGAAGGAAGAAGAGAAGAAGAGAAAGAGGAGATAAAGGAAGGGAAGAGGAAGAGGAAGAAGGGAAGGCGGATAGAAGGAAACACGAGATGGGGAGAGAAAGGGGGAGGAAAGGAAATATAGAAAGGAGGAAGAGAGGAGAGGAGGAAAGAAGGAAGAGAGAAAGGTTGATAATGGAAGAGATGGAGAACTGAAGAAGGAAAGAAAGGAAGCAAAGAAGCGAAGAAGGGAGAAGAGAAACAGAAGGAAGGAAGAGAAGAATGAAAAGAAAGAAATATAATGTATGAGGAGAGAGAAGGAAATAAGGAGAGAAGAGAAGACAAAGAAAGGGAGATAAGAAGAATGAGAAAAGAGGAAGAAAAATAAAAAGAGAGAGCAAAGGAAGGAAGAGAAGAAGAATGGGAAGAGAGAGAGAGGAAGAAAAAAGTATAAAAAAAAAGAGATAGGAAGATTAGCTACATACATAATCCATTTTTTCCCTCTAATTCCTTCTTTGTTTCCTCCTCCTCCTCCTCCTCCTCCTTATCTTCCTTATCCCTTAAACACGTTTCCTTAGGGTAGGGGAAGAGACCGAGAGATAGAAAAAAAAAAATAAAAAAAAATAAAAACGGTAATTTAAATACTGCAGGAGTGAGTCGTTTTGTGTTACTCCGGACATGCCGAGTGTGTGTGTGTGTGTGTGTGTGTGTGTGTGTGTGTGTGATGACGAGTGGCCTAGTGTTGCAGTAAAGTGAGGAGGAGGAGGAGGAGGAAGAGGAGGAGGAGGAGGAGGAGGAAGAGGAGGAAGAAGATGAGGAGGAAGAAAGGAGGAAGAAAGGAGGAGGAAAGGAGGAGGAGGAAGAAGAAGAGGAGGAGGAGGAGGAAGAAAAGGAAGAAGAAAGGAGGAGGAGGAAGAAGAGGAGGAGGAGGAAGATAGGAGGAGGAGGAAGAAACGAGGTAAAAGGACACAATTAAGAAAAATGCATAAGAAAAAGAGAAGGAAAAGAATGAATAAGGGAAATGAGGAAGAGAGAAAAGAAGAGAGGAAATAATGAAAGAAAACAGGAGGGAAAGAATGAATAGGAGGAGGCAGATAAAGAAGAAGAAAGAAAGGAGAATGAAGGAAAATTATGAAAGAACTGGAGGAGGAAAAAGAAGAGGAGAGGAAAAAAAGAGGAAATAATGAAAGAAAACAAGAGGGAGAGGATGAATAGGAGGAGGCAGATAAAGAAGAAGAAAGGAGAATGAAGGAAAATTAGGAAAGAACTGGAGGAGGAGGAAGAAGAAGAGGAGGAGGAGGAAGAGGAAACACACAACCACCCACCCACACACACCCACCCACCCACACCCACACACTCAGGGAGGGGAAACTAGAGCACAGAGGGACCAGTGTGCTCTCTGAATGCAAGGAGAAAGTCAAGGGTGGGATTAGTGAAGAAGAGAAGATCACTGAGGACAAAGCCGGGCCGGGAAAGAGGTCACCATTATCATAAGTCACCATCATCATCATAATTACGAAGAGATTATGATGTGGCGCTTTGCATGTTAATTAACGTTCCTGGTTACGTGATCACGGCTTAAAATAAATGAAGATGGTGTTACTGATGTGTTCAACTGTATGGGAGTGAATGGGAAGAGAGAATAGAGAGAGGAGAGAAAAGTTGAGAATAGAGGAGAATAGAGGAGATGAAAATTATGTATGGGAAGGGAGAATAGAGAAATATGAGGAGAGAAAACTTGAGAATAGAGGAGAATAGAGGAGATGAAAATTATGTATGGGAAGGGAGAATAGAGAGATATAAGGAGAGAAAAGTTGAGAATAGAGGAGAATAGAGGAGATGAAAATGATGTATGGGAAGGGAGAATAGAGAGATATAAGGAGAGAAAAATTGAGAATAGAGGAGAATAGAGGAGATGAAAATTATGTATGGGAAGGGAGAATAGAGAGAGGAGAGAAAAGTTGAGAATAGAGGAGATAGAGAAATGAGGGAGGAAAGAAAGGTAGCAAAGAAGGGAAGAAAAGAAGAGAAACACAAAGAAAGAGAAGAATGAAAAGAGGAAGAAAAATAAAGAATGTATAAGAAGAGAGACTAGAGAGAGGAGAGAAAAGTTGAGAATAGAGGAGATAGAGAGAGGAGAGAAAAGTTGAGAATAGAGGAGATAGAGAAATGAGGGAGGAAAGAAAGGTAGCAAAGAAGTGAAGGAAAGAAGAGAAAAACAAAGAAAGGAAGAGGAGAATGAAAAGAGAGGAAGAAAAATAAAGAATGTATAAGAAGAGAGAATAGAGAGAGGAGAGAAAAGTTGAGAATAGAGGAGATAGAGAAATGAGGGAGGAAAAAAAAGAGACAGAAACACTCTATAACTACCATGCTTCCCTTCCACTATTCTCCTTATGTCATGAAAAAAGTAGCTTAAGAAATATGCATAAAAACCGTCATTTTCGCCTCAACAACAATAGTTACACCCAATACAGTATCCTCTTCAATAACTTCTAATACCATACTGCTTACTCCCAACCCTCTATATGTATTGCTAAACTACTCTTCCCTTTCTCCCTACCATTGAATATTCTTATAACTTCAACAATTACACCCGAATCTATATACTCCTTAACATTTTCTAATACCATACTGTCTTCTCCCTACCCTTTACATAATGACAATCTACGCTCCCACCTTTCCTCCCGTCAGGTAAGGGAGCGTAAGTCCTTCCCTTCTTTCTCCCTGGTTGTGGTTCTTCTTAGTTCCTCTCCCTCTTCTCCCAGGCCTGAGGAATCAAACACTTGCACATGTCATGGATTTTTATTTTTGTTATTTTCAGTCTTGGGTTTGTCATTTCTAAGCCCCACTCAGGTATATATTAACACGTGAGATCAGTGGTTGTGTTGACTTATATAAATACGTGCACATTGGAGAGATTGTATGTAAATGTTCCTCAATTGCATAAATACCCACTGTGGAGATTCTATGCATGGGTCTGTAGGCTTAGAGAGGTCCTACGTTTATGAGATTCGTAAGTCTTTTCTGGTTAGTGTTTTTGTCTTGGTTGCATCAATGGAAAGACTGATTATACACCAGGTATTCGATATATGTGAGTTCGAAATATGCGAATTCGCTCATATGCGACTAACCTAAATGAGCCAAGTATTCGTATTATGTGAGAAAAATTCACTATTAAGGGACTGGTTTGTGAGGTATGGTGGCCGAATCGCACTAGAGGGCAGCGGGTGCAAATGTTATAACTAACCTTTTCCTCCCTCTGATCCTAAAGTTAATCCTCAGGTAGCTAATTATCAGCTTAAATCGTAGAGTTTGGGTGTGTCTCCCCAGAAATAATCAAGGTGCTTTATTATTGTGAAACGGTGCCGGAATAAATAGTTAGAGGGTTTGAACAGGTCGTGGAACATAACCCCTTATAATTAATGGGATGACAGGTTCGATATATGCAAATTAACATTATGCGAGCTTTTTGCAGAACGTAGCCCTCGCATATAATGAATACCTGGTGTATATCTTTCCGAGCCCTTCCTTTCACTGTACTAATATTAAGTGGCGGCTAATCTTGTCTCTCGTCAGAATGGCCTTTTTTAAATACTATATTGGGTCATCTTTTACATCATTGCCTATTAGTGTGTGTGTGTGTGTATGTGTGCTTTTCCTTTCACTGAACTAATATAAAGTGGCGGCCAATCTTGTCTCTCGTCAGAATGGCCTTTTTGAAATACTATACTCGGTTATCTTTTACATCATTGCCTATTAGTGTGTTAGTGTGTGTGTGTGTGTGTGTGTGTGTGTGTGTGTGTGTGTGTCATAATGAATTGCAGTCCTTTGTAAATAAATATAATAGTTCTGACTTTCTATTTGGCACCGGTAGAAAATATTAGGACTTTCAGCTACTGTGATGCAAAAAATATAAGACTCAATTTACAACCTATTAGAATTATCAATACATATGTAGTTTGACTAGCTCGCTCTATCACGGAGGTACACGAAGGAGTTAGTGAATGAAAAAAATGTAAAGAGTGCAGCAAAGAGGAACATTGTCGCAACTTACGCTTGGATCACAAAGGAAATAATAGTGACTTGATGGCCTGCGAATCATTTTAGATATATCGATTTACCGAAGAATTGAAAGAAATTGATGCTTGGATATGAATGCCTTTTTCTATTGGTTCAAAGTTATGGATAGGCTGGGAGACTGAAGGAAAATGATGTCTGAATTTGAATGTCTGTTTTAGGTTCAATGATGTCTGAATTTGAATGTCTCTTTTAGGTTCAATGATGTCTGAATTTGAATGTCTGTTTTAGGTTCAATGATGTCTGAATTTGAATGTCTGTTTTAGGTTCAATGATGTCTGAATTTGAATGTCTGTTTTAGGTTCAATGATGTCTGAATTTGAATGTCTGTTTTAGGTTCAATGATGTCTGAATTTGAATGTCTCTTTTAGGTTCAATGATGTCTGAATTTGAATGTCTGTTTTAGGTTCAATGATGTCTGAATTTGAATGTCTCTTTTAGGTTCAATGATGTCTGAATTTGAATGTCTGTTTTAGGGTCAATGATGTCTGAATTTGAATGTCTGTTTTAGGTAGATATTATAAAAGCAAGGAAAATAAACACTGGATAACTCCCTAACAAAACAATATATTCTCACCTTCACTTTCAACTAAGACAGAGCACTGCGTCATTAGCTTTCCCTTTCAATCTTGCTGCTCTGAGACTTGAACTGAACCATGGAACCATTTCTTCATTAATTTTTTACCTCCATTTCCCATCTGATTCTTTCGTGGGAATAAACTTGGATAAACATGAAGGTACGTTCCAGTCAACTTAGATGCCTCCAAAACCATGAACGAGCTCCCATCTGTTACTTCTCAAATCATAGGTGCAATGCTACCCCACAGACCTTCTTTGATTGTGATGGGCGTGTTATGTAGTTGTGTGCATTTGTGTGTGTGTGTGTAAAGTTTGAGACATCCAGAACCATCACCCAACTCTCATCCATTGCTTCTTCTTAAATCATAGATGAAACGATAGTCTCTATAGACCTTCTTCTATTATCTATTACCTACCAACCTTTTTCTAAGTAATAATCTTTTCGAATTTAAAAACATATCACCTTTTCTTTTTAGGGGGGAGCAGTAGTGTTGTGAGTTTTCTTTCTTTGTTTTTTATATTTGCCACAAACTGCTTCCTCTATTGCAATAAGAAAAAATAAATAGATAAACATTTACGAGTGTGTTATGTATGTGCGTTCGTTTGTGTATGTGCGTGCGTGTGTGGGAGGGGGGCGAGCTAGGTCCAAAACCCCCCCACAGCTATGCCGAGGTTGTCCGTGTGTTCACCCGGGATGTACTCGAACTTCCAGAGCAGATTGGTCACCACGACTGTCGGGGAGAGAGAGAGGGAAAGATGCATTAGAGGGGAACGCTGGAATAGACAGAGGGAGAATGAAGGAAATAATAGAAGAGAATGAAGGAGAGAAATGAGATAAAAAGAGAGAAAAAGGGAAGAATGGGAGAAAATTGAAGGAACGAAGTGATAGAGAGAACGATTGAGAGTAAGAGAGAAAGAAAAAGGGAAGGATAGGAGAGACTAAAGGAGAGGTGAAGTGAGATAAAGAGGAAGATAGAGCCAGATAAAGAGAAGGATAGAAGAAATGAGATAAACCTGATAAAGAGAGGAAGACAGAGACAGGAGAGAAAAAGGGAAGGGTAGAGAAGGCATCCACATCTTTTTAAATTCAGAGGAGAGAGGAAGTTAAATAAAGAGAGGAAAAAAGATACAAAAAGTGAGAGAAGGAGGCATAGCATGAGAACAGAGAGAGAGAGGGAGAAGGATGGGAGAGAATGCGGGAAAGAGTAAATGAGATAGAGAGAAAAATACAGGAGAGAGAAAGGAAGATAGCGGAGTGTGAGACCAGAGAGATAAAGGGCTAAAGGCTGGGAGAGAACGTAGGAAAGATTGTTATGTACATGAGAAAGGAATGGGAGGAAGGCTGTGTTTCTTTCAAGGTATAAAGGAACAGAATATAAGCAAAGGCAAAACATAACTATACAAAAATTAAACAACTCCTTCCTTTTAATATCTCTCACTCTGTCTCTCTGTCTGTCTGTCTGTCTCTCTCTTTGACCTCATTTCAAATCTGCCAGGGAAAGGTGACTCCGCCCAATCAAATATTCCTCCGCGGTTTCCCTTTTTCTCTCTCCCTCTGTCTCTCACTCACTAGGGTATACTCACTTAATCCTATACTACATACATTCTAACACATCCTAAATCATCATATCCTAACACCTCGCATGACCTGACCTAACACCAAGGTCTCCACTCACTCATCCGCCCATAAGTTGTATCATCCAGAAGCTTAGGACAGGAGTGGTAATGGGATCTCTCTGTCTATCTGTCTGTCTCTCTCTCTCTGACCCAGAATGACCTAACCTAACACCCAAGCTTCTGACACACCCATCTGCCCTTCTGCTATGCCATCCAGAAGCTCAGGACATTAGTGGTAGTAGGATCTCTGTTTCATTATCTATCTCTCTGTCTGTCTCTCTCTTTTTGACCCAGCATGACCTGACGTAATCCCAAGATTCCTCCCCCCACCCACCCATCTGCCCTTAAGTTATGCCTTCTAGCGGTTTAGGACATTAGTGGTAGTGGAATCTCTCTCTTTCTGTCTCTCTATCGATGTGTCGCTGCCTGATTGTCTCTCTTTTTGACCCAGCATGACCTGACCAAACCCCAAGATTCCTCCCCCCACTCACCCATCTGGCCCTCTGTTAGGTCATCCAGCAGCTCGGGGCAGAAGTGGTCGCAGGGCTCCCGGGGCACCAAACGGACGCGACTCCACCCTCGCACCTGAGCCACCCACAGCAGCTCCGTCTGGAAGTTCACCTGTCGGGCGGATGACGAGGGTGTGAGAGAGTGATGATGACGGGATGAAAAATGTATAGGTCTTCCACACTTGACGATGGTTGGCTTTGTGTTGTTATTGTCTTATGATCATCATTTTTTAATTTTTTTAGAGCAAGGGAGGCAACACAAGGGCAAGAAACATAAACACCGACAAAAGAAAAAGAATGATAGGCCAATGCAATTACTCTTTTCTCATTACCTCAATTACATTTCCTCTTTTTTAACCCAGTAGCAGCGATGGGGCAAATTTGTGGCTTTACCGTGTAGCAGCGACGGGGCAAATTTGTGGCTTTACCGTGTAGCAGCGACGGGCCAAATTTGTGGCTTTACCGTGTAGCAGCGACGGGCCAAATCTGTGGCTTTACCGTGTAGCAGCGACGGGCCAAATTTGTGCCATGATATAAACCCCCAAAATAGATGATGCATAAACTGATCACAAATGCTTTGATATATATTATGAAATGGTTTGTGTGAGGGGCGATTTTTTCTCATTTTTCTCGCTTGGAGGGACCATTAAGAAACATGATCCCCGCTGCTACCAGGTTCAATCCACCTGGCTCGCTATTACAAATGGTTGAGTCTGGAGGAAAGTGCAAAAAATCACCTATCAGCAGGGGAGAAAGAAAATCGAAAATGAGGTGGAGGATCATTGCAAGCTCAACCCTAAGAATGTGAGAAGATGGACAATAAAGGAAGAAGGTGGAAGATTCTGTCCTCATCCCTCCCCTTCACCCCTCCAAGCCAGTCCGCCTCAACCCACCTCCTTATACACCTTGCCCTTGAAGTCCGAGGAGATGAGGACCCAGTTGGAGTCGGAGAGGTCCACCATGTGCGGGATGAAATACGGCCGCCGGTACAGCTGACGTAGGGCCTTGGCTGCCTTCTTGTTGCAGTTCTCCCTGAAAAGATAAAGTTTTCTATTATTGCTTACCCCTGAAATCATGTCACTCGGAGTCCCATTGAAAAAAGTGGAGTGCAAAAAAGTGAGTTGACTATGAGACTGTTTATTGAGGTTACTGGGTTTATTGTGGTTGAGTTTTGTTTTATTTACTCCTAAAACTACATCACTCGGAGTCCTATAATAAAGTAGTTCAGTGCAATAAAAGTGAGTAGACTATGGGGTGTTTATCATGTGGCTGGGATGTGGTAACTCTGTTTTTTTTCTGTATTTCCCCATTATTTTCTTGTTTGTCCTTCACTGCTTCCTCTGATAAAAATAATCACAATCTTTCTATCAGCCTAACAAGTGCTCTGATCTCACTTTAATTTTAGACACCCAAAACTCCTGATGCTCCCGCCATGAAAGATAAAATGGGGTACATGTGGCACATGGGACGCAGTTGTGACATGAAAATGAAAATGTGATAAATTACTCAGAAAATGACATGGGTATATATAAATTGCTAGAGACAGATAGTATCACATTTTAACCATGCAACACTTGGGGAAATACCATCACTGCTTCTCTCTTTCCTCCATATCGAGACACAGACCGAAATATATATCAGAGTCGAAGGAGGAAAAGCCTAGTTAAATATCCTTGTCATCCCACCTTTCCCTCTATCTCCAGGTACATTTACAAGCTTGACTCAATTCTATACGAACATAAATAATTAACCTGGTAGCAGCAACGGGCCAAATTTGTGGCTTTACCGTGTAGCAGTGACGGGCCAAATTTGTGGCTTTACCGTGTAGCAGTGACGGGCCAAATTTGTGGCTTTACCGTGTAGCAGTGACGGGCCAAATTTGTGCCATGATTTAAACCCCCCAAACTAGATGATACATAAACTGATCACAAATGCTTTGATATAAATTATGAAATGGTTTGTGTGAGTGATGATTTTTTCTCATTTTTCTCGCTTAGAGGGACCATTACGAAACATGATCCCCGCTGCTACCAGGTTAAAAAATATTGGTATACTTACGAGCTTGATTCAGTTCTATACAAACACACAAAAGTAAGAACAAGTAGGTAATAGAGGACATATTACTCACCAGTGTCCGTACCAGCGATGGATGTCTGGGTTGTGGATCTTTTTGAGGAAGCTGCGCAGGTCATCAGGTCGCAGGCGCAGGTTGGAGGTCAGCTCACAGGGGTAAACGTTCTTGAGCTCCTCGCCAAGGTACACCTGGTGGGAAAAAAGATGATGCTGTGTTAGAGTGAGTGACAGTATGCAGGGTTGTGTTGGAATGTTAGAATGAGTGATAGGTAGCATGGTTGTGTTAAAATGCTGAGTGAGTGACAGTAGGCAGGGTTGTGTTGGAATGTTAGAATGAGTGATAGGTAGCATGGTTGTGTTAAAATGTTGGAGAGAGTGACAGTAGGCATGCTTCTGTTGGAATATATGAATAATTATGCATTTTTTTTACAGGTAAGGAAGCAGCTCAAGGGAAACAAAAAGAAAATGTAGAAAAAAATCCTCTTATTTTACTAGTGTGTTGATGAGGAAATAAACAATGAAGGGTTGTGGAGTCAGAAAATGAGGTTCTTTTAATAAGTAAGGTAATGAATAGAAAATAAAGGATTGAAAAAATAGGAGATTGAGGTCAGGGTCAAGCCTCTGGTGCAGTGGTTTCTTTTCAGAGTCCAGACGACCTCTAGGAGCAGGAGAGCATGTGTCGGCACTCCCACCAACTACCTATGCATGGGATGTGTATATATTTGATGATTTTGTGGGTTTTAGGAAAGATATCTTCAGACACACGACACAATGGAAATAATGAAAAAGCTCTGCACACACCCACACACACCTCGGTCACGTTGTCGAACCAGAAGTCGTCGGTATTCATGACGGGCCAGTCCTCCATGGCGTCCGTCACGATGAAGGGCACGTCGTTCTTGAGGTAGTCCTCCGACACCACCAAGGAAGACACGTTGGACAGCCGATCCATGCGCTCCAGGGATTCACACACCTGGTGGGGCGGCGGGCAGGTGAGAAGGAGGAAAGAGAGAGATGTGATTATGGGAAGGAAAGGAAAAGGTGTAGAAGGAACAATGAACAAAAGTGATGATTGGGAATGGGAGGATGGTAATAGGGAGGGTTCAAAAGAAAGGTTGAGGGCTGGTAGGAGAGTAAGGACAGGTAAAATAAGGTGAGGAAGGGTTCGGATGGGGAAAGGAAAAGGTAAGGCAGGGTGAGGGAAGGACTATGGAGGTGTGAACTTGCAGAATGAATAGCCAAGGTGAGTACACTTGAAGAAAAATAAGCAAGTACATACATTATAGTTTTACTTTTACATTTTTACTATGCTTTCTATGTCCATTCCATCTGCAGTAAGTCTAAATCTTTTCTTTCACATCTAAAATAAAGGAAGGAAACAGGAAGATACTCTCCATGGTTCCCTTACCATGAAAAACATATGAAAGAAAACAAAAAAAAAGTGAACATAGAATATATAAAAAAAAAACATTAAAGAAAGAAAGGAAGCAAAAAGACCCATGACTTCCTTACATTGCAGTCCTCCTCAATCAGGGCGCGGCTCACGTAGTAAGGGTTGGTGATGAAACAGTCCGAGTAGTAGATCCTCGTCCAGTCCCAGCGAGGCAACAACTACGGAGAGAACGGCGAAGATGAAATACTTCACTTTTACAGACATAAAAAAGATAAATGATTGACTCTGAGGCAACAATTAATTAAAGAAATGATAAAAAGTGAAACAGTTAGCTTTTATATTCATGAAGAGTATGTGAGGCAATAATTAACTGAAGAAATGGTAAATATGAAACAGTTATCGTCTATATTGATGGAAAATAAGTGTGCTTGTTGTAAGGACACAATTACCCCCAAAAAATTAAGTTAAACATATACTAACAAGGTCACAGATTATATAACGGATATTAATGAGACAACAACTGAAGAAATTAGAAAGTAATAAATTAATATGAGTTTTGACCAATAAGTAAGAGCAATATGGCTTTATAAATGATGCTAATATGAGACAACAATTGCTAATACTTTTGTTTACCATCAATATAAGTAACTATTATATAATTAATGAGATTACACCTAAGTACATATGTATAAAGATTACCATTGGTGTTTGTTGAAGGAAATTAATGCTAACGGATGCTTATGTAATACAAAAAAAGAATGTATGATAATTTATGCGTTTTTTTTCAATTATTATTACTATAACCAACACAACCATCACTACTACTACTACTACTACTACTACTACTACTACTACTACTACCACCACAACTACTACTACTACTACTACTATACATGGGCAGAGTGACATTGGTCTGGCCACAATCAATTAAGCGGAACGACATAATGAGAGGGTACATACTTTTTTTTTCAATGTGACTCATCCTTAACGCTCTCTCTCTCTCTCTCTCTCTCTCTCTCTCTCTGCCTTTGTTCAGCACGAGTTCAAGGTAAGTGACTGACCTCTTTTTCTTCTCTATAACATTACCTGGACACTACGATGAACAGGTGAGCTTGTTTTTAATTTGGCAGGTTTAATTAACAGTTCGCTCTCCTACGTGATTATTAGCGCACCTGTTTATCATTTGTTTACCTTGCTATCACGTGGTTTAATTACATAACTGAAGCCTTCCTATTTATACACCGGACTGGCATGGTAAGGAAGGAAAAAAAGTGAATATGAAAAAAAGTAAAGAAGTAGGCAGAATAGACACTAAGGAAGAAAAAAAAGTGAATATGAAAAAGTAAAGAAAAAAGTAGGCCTATTATACACACTATCATACGGTTTCATTAAATAACATGTCTTACTATTTCTACAAGGGACTGAAATTATGAGGAAGAAAATAAATGGATATGATAAAGTAGAGAAGAAGTAAAGAAATAACTCAAATAACAATAAAATAAATGAAAAGTTAAAGAAATACTCGACAGTATTCTCCTCTTGATATTAAACCTACAACATACACATACACAAATACATACATACACATACACACATACATAACATTCACATACATACATAACATACAAACATACATAACATTCACATACATACATAACATACAAACATACATAACATTCACATACATACATAACATACAAACATACACACACGTTATTCAGGATCTTGCCATGTTTCACCCCCCCCCCCTCTCTCTCTCTCTCTCTCTCTCTCCCTGGCGGACGTAGATAAGAGGGAAGAAGCTGCCCAAGAGTCGTATCCCACCAGGCCATAAGGGCGATTACAAGGCCTTTAGACACTTCATTTTCCGCCTTACCGACCCCAATAACTTTCATCACGTGGTCAATGAAGGAACGGAATTGAGAGAGAGAGAGAGAGAGAGAGAGAGAGAGAGAGAGAGAGAGAGAGAGAGAGAGGATATAAAGTACGTCTAACAAGTTTGGACTCATTCGTTTCTTCTTTAACGAGTTTGGCCCAGTGTGTGTGTGTGTGTGTGTGTGTGTGTGTGTGTGTGTGTGTCATTCGTGGACCATAACAAAATAATACTGCTCTCAATATTACTTTTCTTCTTCCTTTTCTTCATTTTTTCTTCTTCTTTTTCTACTACTACTACTACTACTACTATTACTACTACTACTACTACTACTGCTACTACTACTACTACTACTACATCAAAATAACAACTGAAAAACTACTACTACTACTTCTGCTACTACTACTACTACTACTACTACTACCACTACTACAGGTCACACTCACCATCAGGAGGAAGTTTCTGAAGGCCACCGTGCCAATCCTCTGCACCCATGACACCTGCAACACACGCACGAACAAACATGAAAACAACAAGAAAGAAAACAGCGAAAAACAAAACAAAAGAGAAAGAGAACCTCACATTTTGAGACCCCCAAAACTATATAAATTCCTGAAGCGCAATTTTTTCTCCTTTATGTAAAAAAATTAAAGAGAAAAAAGTTAAAGGAATGACACACACAGATCTATATAACAAAAGCCTTCCTCATTTACACCTTAATTTACACAGGAATTTTCTTCATTTACAATATCTAAACCATGAATCTTCCTCCCTTATATCCTAAAACACTGGAAACTCCCTTATTAACACTATCTATTATCTATGCCTTTTTAAAATCTGAAAACTATCATTTACACTAAAAACTTGGACCATTTACACCCTGCGTACATTACCCTCATTTACACCCTACAAGAGATGAAACTCCCTATTTTACATCCTACAAAACGTGAAGCACTCTTATTAACACCCTTTAAAATAAATCCTACTCATTCACACCCTTCTAAACGTCAAACTCCCTTATTTACACCCTTTAATACACACACCCTTCTTATTTACACCCTCCAGAACGTCAAACTCCCTCATTTACACCCTTTACTACATATATCTTTTATTTACACCCTCGAAACCATGAATCTCCCTTAATAACACCCTTTAATATGCAAACCCTTCCTCATTAATTTTACACCAAGCAAAACATGAACCTTCCCTATTTACAACCTCCATATACCATTCTTTTTCCTCTCCTCATTTGCGTCTATTTACCTGGAGGAGGAGGTAGAAGAAGAGGAGGAGGGCGGTGACGATGACGAAGGCTCTGATGGCGAGGGACAGCCGCCTCCTGAAGTGAGCCTTGTTGACAGCCTCCACCAGCGGCTGTGTCACCTCCTCCCACTGCCGCCCCGTCAGCTGAGGGGGTGGGGGGAGAGAGGGAACAGGTTACCTCTATATACTAGGTACTGACCCACAATAGGACACATTCAGATTAGCAGAGTTTTAACATCTTGAGGGTGAACTATCTCCCGGTGGAAACGTTCTTGGGTCTGAAACGTTTCATAGCCTAATGCCAGATAGCGTGGTGAATGGTATTATTAGCCTATTATTGTCATTCATTCATTCTTCTTCTTCTTATTATTAATCAGTGCAAAATATGGAGCCGGAAGAGTACAAAATAAAAATTCGAATCGGTAATTTGGAGGTGAAAAACTTATGTATGAGGAAAAAAACGCCTTATAAGGAAAAATAATGGCTTAGAATTTAGATGGAAGGACAATGGTTTAAATGGTAAGTAAAAGGCTTATATGGGAGAGATGTCTTATGGCAAAAGGAAGATAAAATGGCTTGTAATGGGAGGGAAAATGGCTTATGTGGGAGTAAAAGGGGTTGTATAGGAGGGGAAATGCTTGATATGGGAGTGGAATGGCTCGGAATGACGCGAAAATGAGTTACGTCCGTGATTGTGAACGAGGAACACACACACACACACACACACATGACACAAATTTACAAGGCCTAACGGTAAGAGAAAAAAAAGAAGAGAAATATCCTGTTGGGTCGAGGAAAACAGGATTCTGAAGGAGAGGAGGAGGAGGAGAGAGGAAAAGGGGAGGAGTGAGTAGGTGAAAGGGAGAAAGAGGAAAGAAGGAGAAACGAGGAAACAAAAAGATAAGAGAAAAATAAGGAGAGACAGAGGGGAGGAAGAATGGACAAAAGAAATATTAAAAGGAAGAGAAAGGATAAAAGGAGATAGGATAAAACAAGGATAAAGGGATATTGAAAGGAGGAGGAGAACTGAAGAAAATGGAAAACATGAGGAAGGAAAAAAAAGAGTAGGAAAAGGAGGAAAAAGGAAGAGGAATAGGGAAGAGAATCAAAGTAGAAGAAAGACGAGAAATTAAAACGAAATGAAAAACAGCAACAGAAGGAGGAGGAGGAGAGGAAAAATGAGAATAAATAAAGAGAAAGGAAAACGAAGAGATAAACAGTGACAAGGAGGAGGAGGAGCGACAGGAATCGTGAGAAAGGAAGAGAAAGGAAAATGGATAAAGAGTAAGAGGAGGAGGAAGAGGAAGAGGAGGAAGAGGAGGGAATGGAATCACACTAAAAAGATGACGAGAAAGGAAAATAAAGATAGAAACAGCAACAGAAGAAAGAGAAGGAGGAAAAAAAAGAAGAGAAGGGACTGGGCAGAGAATAAATCGTAAGAGGAAGAGGAAGAAATAAAAACGAAGAGAGGAGGAGGAGGAAGATAAAGGATGGGAATCACAGTAGAAAGAAGACGAGAAAGGATAATAAAGATGGAAATAGTAAAAAGAGAAAAAAGAAGAGAGAAGCAAAGAAGAAATCGTAAGAGGAAGAGGGAGAAATTAAAACGAAGAGAGGAGGAGGAGGAAGATGATAAAGGACAAGAAGCACAGTAGAAAAAAGACAAGAAAGGAAAATAAAATGGAAATAGTAAGAAGAGAAAAAAGAAGAGAGAAGCAAAGAAGAAAAAGAAAGAGGGAGAGGAGAAGAAAAAAAAACGAAGGAGGAGGAGGAAGATGATAAAGGACAAGAAGCACAGTAGAAAGAAGACGAGAAAGGAAAATAAAGATGGAAATAGTAAAAAGAGAAAAAAGAAGAGAGAAGCAAAGAAGAAATCATAAGAGGAAGAGGGAGAAATAAAAACGAAGAGAGGAGGAGGAGGAGGAGGAGGAGGAAGATGATAAAGGACAAGAAGCACAGTAGAAAGAAGACGAGAAACGAAAATAAAGATGGAAACAGTAAGAAGAGAAAAAGAAGAGGGAGAGAAGAGAAGGGCAGGGCAGGTCGGGCAGCATCCTTCAGCCTCACCCCTTGTCGCTCCAGAAGCTCATACAAGGTCAGGATTTCCTCGTCCACGCCCTCCAGTGACTCCTTCTGCGTCCTACCGGTGCCCTGGGTCTTCGGGGGGCGCGGCGGGCGGCTGGGCGGGGCTTGGGTCTCTGCCATGGTGGAAATACGAGGCTGAGAGAGACGCGACACGCCTCCACTCCCTACCTGAAGCACACTGACACACATCCCGCGCTGCCAGAGTATTAATAGCTCTGCCAGGGAGGGAAAAACTGTCGTACTGCTTAATTTCCTCTGTTTTCGTGTTATTTACTGTCTTATAAGCATGTTTGTGGGTTAGTGAAGCTTATAATGATGTTTTGTTGATGTATAATGTTAGTTTGTACGCTGAAATATACTCTAAATTACACTACAGGCCATTATTATAACATTGCAGAGATAAAGTCGAGAAAACGTAAGAGTATTTTAAGGGTAACTCAAGAGAAACGGATAATACAGTAAATTGCAATGTGTGACCTAACCAGTCCTCTGAAACACTGAATAAGTTAAGGGACAAGAAAAGGCCTATATTCTCTTTCTCAGACGTTTGTGGATCCCATAACTATTACCCAAGGCCACAAGGGAGATATTAGTCAAGTTCTCTTTAATATTTCACATTCATGGTACTACAGAAACCTTGTCAAACTATTTCCTAGACTCAAAATACTACTCCTTATGGAAATACCCCCAACAACCTCTACGAAAGCCAAATGTGGGTGAGTGAGCCGAGAAATATTACGGAATTTGGGCTTCGCGGAGTGTCAGTATTACACGTCTGAGTGAAGTGGGCACCAGTTAAATGTATTGGATCTGTTGGTGGTTCATACAGGGAAAATGAGAATAAATAAAGAGAAAGGAAAACGAAGAGATAAACACTAACAGAAGAAGGAGGAGGAGAGACAGGAATCGTGAGAGGAAGGAAGAGAAAGGAAAATGGATAAATAGGAGGAGGAGGAGGAGGAGGAGGAGCGATAACTGTTCTATTTTTTTCCCCTCTTCTTTCTATTTGTCTTCCTTTTCCTTCTCTTCCTGTTCCTTTTTCTCTCAGTTCCTCCTTTTCCTCCTCATAGTTTTCTTCTTACTCCTTTTCCTCCAACTATTCCCCTCATTTCTTTTTCTTCCTCCTCCTCCTCCTTTTTGTCTTCCTCTTCATTCTCTTCTTCGTCTTCTTCCGCCTCTTTGCTTTCCTTATGTCTTCTTCCACCCCCTTTCCCTACTTCTCTTCATCTGCTTCTGCTTTTCTTCCTCTTTCTTCTTTGTTTTCTTCCTCTTCTTCCTTAATTCCTCCACTTCCTCTTCTCCTCAGGCTAACACCAAACTTGCTGACGAATGAAAGATGTTGCGTCGAGTCAGGAGGAGGAGGAGGAGGAGGAGGAAGGGGGAAGAAGGGGCAGATGTGTCGTGAAGATGCGCTGCTCCTTCGCCAATTCATCATCATCATCAGTATCAGCAGCCATTGGGGCCTGTCGCACACACACGTAGACATTACTTAACTTTTACCTCCCTGACTTGATTGTATTCTCGTTTCTGGGGTTTTAACGGGGCGGTTCTCATGAAGGAGCGGTGAGTAGCGGGCTTTTTTTTTCATTATTGTTTTCTTTTCTTTCGCTCTTAACTGCTTTCTCTACTGTAAAAAAAGACTCGAGATGTGAAAGACGGATATGAATTTAAACTATAATTAAAGGGAAACGCCCATAACACACATAGATCCGAGTTTTATTGACTTGAAGGGGAGTACACCGATGATTTATTTATATTTTTTTACATTAAGTTTTTATTATGGAAAAAAATGTGTATTACTGATATGAAACTATTCTAATTATGGGTATATACACGAATCACACACCTCGTCTTGTGTGTTTATTGTGATTTTATAGAAACTAACGCCAATGTTTTATCTGTTCTTTGTACATTTAGGTCTCATTGCAGATAATTATAAGTTAAACAGGGACATGAAACTAAACTTATAGGTATAGATGCACAACACCCCTGGGCCCGTTTCCCCTAGTGATACTATAAGGGATAAATCTTTGAGGAGGAGGAACACACCTTGCTTCGTGTTTCACTGTGATTTTACGGAGATTAACGCGGTTTTTATTTTTGTACATTCGTTTCATTACAGCTAATTCTGGTGAAGCAGGGATATGGAACTTAACTTATTACGGGTAGCTATATATGCATCAAACCCCCGTCCTGTTGTATTTTGTTATGTACCCCGTAAAACTCTTCCATTCTCTCTCAGGTGACACACGAGAGCATGAGGATGAGGCGAATGGGAGGCTGTAACAAACTTTCCTCCTCGTTTTCTCTCTCCTGATATATTTTTTTTCTGGATCCTATATATTCTCTTTTCCCTCGTACACTTTCATTCCTTTCTCCTACTCTATTCTTCCCTTTCCACTTTCTCTTTTTCTTTATTCCGCATTCCTTTCCTATATTCCCTTTCTTTTCCCTCCTAAACTTTCATTCCTTTCTCCTACTCTCATCTTCTCTTTTCGCTTAATCTTTTACTTTCTTCCTCATTACTTTCCTCTATCCCCTTTCTTTCCTCTCTGTACGCCTTCATTCCTTTTTCCTCTTCTCCCTTTACCCCTCCTCCTCCTCCTCCTCCTCCTCCTCTTCCCTCTCTTCTCCCGACCACAATCACTTGAATATACACACACAAAACAACAACAACAACAACAACAACAACAACAACAACAACTCCTCCATGATGTATATAAAGGTACACAGTATATACGATTATTATTATTATTATTATTATTATTATTATTATTGAATTAAACTTTCCTCTATCTCAGTTATACAATATTTTTTCTTCAGTCATTCATTTGAAGTCTCTCTCTCTCTCTCTCTCTCTCTCTCTCTCTCTCTCTCTCTCTCTCTTAAATCATTCTTGCGCTCCGTCATCCATCTTCCATTTCTTACACAATACTATGGGTGAGAGAGAGAGAGAGAGAGAGAGAGAGAGAGAGAGAGAGAGAGACATCACTCATAAAGGGAAGAGACGGAAAGAGAAACAAAGACATTCCACAAAGCATTTCTCTCTCTCTCTCTCTCTCTCTCTCTCTCTCTCTCTCTCTCTCTCTCTCTCTGTGTGTTAATATGACCCTCAAACACTCATTAAAATTTTTCTCCGCACTTAATTTCACTTCCTACGTATATTTACCTCAACTTACTAATGTCCATCTTAATAACAATCTTCTTTCATTATTACTCTATTCTCTTTTATCACTTAGTCTTCAATCCTTTTATTAACAAGACTCGAATGTTTTATCAAGAGTATCAGAATCCCTTTTACTCGGCGTTATCTGAAGTCTTCTCGTGTTTATATTCTTTCTGTTACTTATTTTCTTCTTTCTGTTTATATTTTGTTTCCTGTTACTTTTTCTCCTCTTTCTCTACTTCCCTATTTATTCTCTTTCCTGTCATTTATTCTCGTCTTTGTCATTTTTCTCCTTCCCTATTTGTCATTACCTATCACTTATTCTCTTCTTTGTTTATTTTCTGTTTTCTATCACTTTCCCTCTATTCTTTTTATTTTCTTCCTTACTGTTCTTTTGCCACCTTTCCTCCTCTGTCTCTCCTTCTTTTCTTCTCTTCTTATTCTCCTCATTTCTCATACTTCCTCTTCTTTCTGTTTATATTAGTTTCCCGTCACTTTTCCTCCTCCTTCCCCCTTCCTATCTTCCCTTCTTATTTCTCACACTTCCTCTTCTTTTTGTTTATATTAGTTTCCCGTCACTTATCTCCTCCTTTCTCCCTCGTTCGACACCATTAAGGAGTGTTTAGTGTCGTGTTAAGAGATTAGATTCTTTCTGAGTGGGTTCACGAGGCGGTAATTATAGACGCCGCTCTTAAACAGGTAATAAGGGAGTTTTAATGAAGGGTGTTTTCGGCCGCGTGATAAGGATGGTGTTTTTAGAAGCATAATAACGGGGGTTGGTTATACAGGTGAGTTTTGTTTAGGTGAAGTATTACAGGGAACTTGAGGATGACCTGTGTGGCTGTTTTTGTTTGTGTGAATGTGTGTATGTATGTATGTGTGTAAGTATGTATGTATGTATGTGTGTGTGAACTATTACCACTGAAGACACACGACGGAAACATAACATAACAAAAACAGAAAAAAAACATGAATCCACTAAAAAAAACATGAAACAAATTACAAAACTATAAAACCATAAAGAAAGAAACACACACCATTACGATACCAAAAAAATATAAAGAATGAAAAGAAAAAAAATACCATAAAAACAAATCATCTACTAACATTACCACCACACTCAAACACACACACACAAAAAAAAAAAAAAAAAAAAAAAATCTAACACCAACACAAAACAACAAAAACAACTGCTCCTCCTCCATTACCCCAAATAAAAAAATAAAAAATAATAATCTCGCCTTTTGTTTCTCCTTTTCATTCCTACTCATTCCCTTCCTACGGCTCCTCTCTTTCCCTCCTACGCCTTCCTTCCTTTACCCTCTCTCTCCTGTTCTCTTCTTTCCTTCTCGCTTTCTCTCTTTCTCCTTCCACACACACAAACATAAAAAAGAACATTAGAAAACAAAAACAACATCCGAGAAAACAAAAAAAAAATATAAAACCTCACGACCAAAAAGTGAAAAAAAAAAAAACAAAAAAAAAAAAAAAAACAGAAAAATGAACACCACCACCACCACCACCTTCATATAACACCATCTTCATCACCATAGCAACAACAACGAAACTCCATCATCATCATCATCATCCCCACCACTAGAAACTCCTCCTCATCCTCCTCCTCTTCCTCCTCACCTAAAAAAAAATCGTACCCACCTTTAATTAAGCACCACACACCTCACCCACCACCAACCCAACCCAAACACACTCACACACACACCTGCTTACACACTTACACACACACACACACACACACCTATAAAACCTGACACCCACTCCGCCCCGCCCCGCCTCGCCTCCCTTCCTCTCTACGCCCCTGGTCTAATTATTTTCTTTGCGGCCCTCCATGTGCCTCTGAGGGCCGCTCTTGACCACCACTCCCATCTATCAAATGCTTGGGATGACGCGAAGACTTTTATTACAGAACGCTAGTGCCCAGACGCCGAGTATGGGATGAGGCGGAGAGAAGCGAAAAGAGGCGGAGTTACAGCAGGTGGAGGAGGGCAAGGAAGGCGGGGAATGAGGAAAAGGAACGCCATCCCCTCTAATGTCTTCCCTTCCCTTCTCGTAGTTCCTTCAATGTCGGGAAGTGTAGTATTCTGAGAGTGGGCAGGAATAACCCCTCATAATAATAACATAATCTATCCGTAAATGACAAGCCCGTAAGCAGGTCTTGGTGTGAGAAAGATTTAGGGGTCTTAATGAACTCTGATATCCGTTCAAGGACTCAATAAATTCCTCCCTGCTGCATTCAGGGTAAAAATAGTGCGAACAGGATACTGGGTTTCATTTTAAGGAGCGTAAGCAACAGAAGCGCTGAAGTCACCCTCAAGCAATAGTGAAACCTCATCTCGATCATACGGTTCAGTTCTGGTCTCCTGAGTACAGAATGGGTGTCAAGATGCCTGTCAGAATGTTTGCAGAGGGAGATGGCAGAAAATGATTAAGGGGGTGAAAAATTTGCCAATAGACATTATATTTTTTACAACAAAGGAGACAGCTCAAGGGCACAAAAAAAGGAAACGATAATATAAAAGCCCGATACTTGCTGCTCCTAAAAAGAATTAAAAAACACATAAATCTGCTATATGGATTCTCTGGAAAGGCGAAGGGTACGAGGAGACTTGATCAAACTTTATAAATGGATGAAGGGCTTTAATGGGAGTGATATTAATACGGGTTATGGATTAATAGAGCCGGGTAGGACACGTAACAACGGGTTTAAGTTAGAAAATATTAAGATTCGACAGACAAAAACAAGAACTGGTTTACCAATAGAGTCATGGATGAGTGGAACAGGCCTGGCAGTCAATTCTGTGGGTGCCAATACCATAGATACATTCAAGAAGAGGTTGGATAAATTCATGGATAGTGAGGTTAGGTGGGGTTAGGTTTACAGAAGCTGCCTTGTATAGACCAACCGGCCTCTTGCAGACTCCTTGTGTTTTGCCATTTCCTACCCTTCTATTTTACTCTCCCCTCCTCTCTATGGCTCCTTTCCTTCCCTTGCCCTCCCCTCTCTAATACCTTCCCTTCCCTTCGCTTACTCCCTTTTCCACTCACCTCCCCAAACAGACCTACAGCTAAGCCCTTATCCTCCCCTCCCGCCCTTCCTCCTCTCCCCTTCCCTCCCCTCTTCGCCCCCCTCCTCCTCTCCCCTCCCAAACTTTACCTTCCTCACCTTTTCTCTCGTCCAGGTAAAAAATAGTATGATAGGTAGACAAGACCCACAACACTCACCTGCCCTACACCTGAGCCGCCTCACACGGGGATGACGGTGTGTGTGTGTGTGTGTGTGTGTGTGTGTGTGTGTGTTTCATCTTCCCAGAGACGCTGACAACTACACTTCCTCTTTCTGCTCTTCTTCTTCTCCTCCTCTTCTCTTCCTCCTCCTCCTCCTCCTCCTCCTCCTCAGCCTTCTTCGTCAGCGTATACATACAACAGGAAGTTACAAGTCCTCTCTCTCTCTCTCTCTCTCTCTCTCTCTCAATCAAGCTAAAACCTTTCTAAAGTGTTCTATGTGAGAACTCTCTCTCTCTGCGCAATAAGAAACAGCATAAAAAGGCGACTTAAAGGTGGAAATAAAAAATTGAACATAAGCACCTGAGAGAGAGAGAGAGAGAGAGAGAGAGAGAGAGAGAGAGAGAGAGAGAGAGAGAGAGAGAGAGAGAGAGAGGAAAAGAAAACAAGAAATAGGGAGAAGGGAGTAGAAAAAAGACGAGAGAGAGAGAGAGAGAGAGAGAGAGAGAGAGAGAGAGAGAGAGAGAGAGAGAGAGAGAGAGAGAGAGAGAGAGAGAGAGAGAGAGAGAGAGTAGAGGGTGGTGGATAAATAAAGGAAATAAGATAGGGAGAGAAGGCAACATTAAAAAAAAAAAAAAAAAAAAAATACCACCACCACCACCACCCCTCCCCCCCTTCCCCCTCCACAATAAACTCCACCATCCACTTCGATATTTTGCTCACGGCCATTCCACAAAAAGGTTCAGAGGGCCGCGGGGAACGAAGCTTCGAAGCGCGGATTACGAGACTTCGAAGCTCCGAGCCGAAGAGTCAGAGTAGAAGGGGAGCTCGCGCGTGGCTTAGGGCTGAACGGCTGAGCGAGAATGTCTTTTCCCGACCCTTTCTACGCAGCTAAGACATTGTAAGCCAGCGGGGGCGAGGTGAGGGGAAGTGAAGGGGAGGGGAGGAGAGGGGAAGTGAAGGGGAATGGAGGGGGAGGGGAGGGAGTGGGCGGAAAGGGAGGCAATGGAAGGAAGGGGAACAAGACGTGAGGGGAAGGGGAGGAGAGGGGAAGTGAAGGGAATGGGAGTTGAGGGGAGGGAGTGGGAGGGGAGTGGAGGGAGTTGGAGGAAAGGGAAGGGGAGAGAGCGGGAGGAAGGGAAGTGAGAGAAGAGGGAATGGAATGAAGGGGAAAAAGAGGGGAACTGAATGGAGATGAGGGGAAGGGGAGGGGAAGTGATGGGATGGAAGGGGAGAGTGAAGGTGAGAGAGAGAGAGGGAAGGAAGGGGGAGGGTAAGAAAGGAGGGGAAACGAGGGTGGGAGGAGAGGGATTAGAATAGAGGGAAAAGAGAAGATGTGGGGAGGGGAAGGAAGGGAGAGAAGGGGAGAGGAAGGGGGAAGGAGAGAGGAAATGAAGGGAAGGGGATTGAAAGGGGAGGGGGAGGAAGGAGTGAGACGCGAAAGGGAGAGGGGAATTGAAGGGGAAGTAAGGGGAAGTGAGGGGAGGGGGGAGGGGAGAGAAAGGAAGAGGGGAAATGAAGGGGAAGTAAGGAAAAGTGAAGGGAGGGGGATGGGGAGCGAGGGGAAGGGAGGTGAATAAGAAGGGAATTGAGGGGAGAGAAAAATGAGGGGAAGGGAAAGGTTAGGCCAGGTGAGGGGAGGAGAGGAGAGGAAGGGAGGGGGGTCGAAGGACGGAGTGGGTAGGGAGAAGAAAGGAAGGGAAAATGAAGGGAAGGTGAGGGAGGAGAGAAGAGGGAAGAAAAGGAAAGGGAGGGGAGAGGAAAGAGAGAGGAAAAGAGAAAATGAAGGGGAATTGAAGGGGAGAGGGGAGAAGAGAGGAAGGGAGGGGTGAAGGAAAGTGAAGGGGAGAGGGGGGAGAGGAAGGAAGTTGAGGGGAGAGAGAGAGAGGCCAGGTTTTAAGAGAATGGAAGGGGTGGGAGGAAGGGGAAGGGAAGAGAAGGGTTAAAAAAGCAATTTGGAACTCTCTCTCTCTCTCTCTCTCTCTCTCTCTCTCTCTCTCTCTTACCCATTCTTCCATTTCCCTTCCCTCTCTTATCCTTCCTTCCCTTCATCTTCCCTTTTCCTATCCCTTCCTCCCCTTCCCTTTCTATCCCTTCCTTCCCATCATTTTATTTCCCTTTCCTTTCTTTCCCTTCCCTTCATTTTTCCTCCTTTCCTATCCCTTCCCTTCTCATTTCTTCCTTCCCATCATTCTATTTCCCTTCCTTTCCTTTCCCTTCCATTCCTTTCTCCTCTCTAACATTCCCATCCCTTCCCTTCTCCTTCCTTCCTTCCCTTCTCTTCCCTTCTCTCCTCTCTCCCTTAATACCTTCCTTTCCCTTCTCTAACTTTTTCACTCACCTTCCTTCCTTTCCTTCTTTTCCATTTCTCCCTTTTCCCTTACTACCTCCCTTCCTCTTCCTATCCTCCCTTCCACTCTATAATCTTCCCTTCCCTATTTTCCTATATCTCTTCATACCGCACTTCCCTTCCTCTTCCCTTCCTCTCACTCCCCTTACCTTCCCTTCCCATATCCCTTCTTTCCCTTCCTTTCCTTACCCTTTCTTTAATTACCCCCCTTCCTCTTATCGTCTATCTCCTCCTCCTCCTCCTCCTCCTCCTTCTCCTCCTCCTCCTCCTCAATCCCTTCAAGCAATAGACTATATCTCACGCTGTTACCTATGTTATGGTTACGATCTTGTTGTTGTTGTTGTTGTTGTTGTTGTTAATAGCTTATGGGCAATGGAGGAGATATATACATTCTGGAGTCATAAGGAGAGGAGGAGGAGGAGGAGGAGGAAGAAAAGGAGAGGAGGAGAAGGGGAACGATGAGAGAAAAGATGGGAGAGAAAAAAAGAAGAAAGAAAAGGAACAAAAAGAAAGAAAAAGGAAGAAACACAACTATAAGAAGGAACACAAAGGAACACAAAGGAAGAACAAACAACAGGAGGAGGAGGAGGAGGAAAAGGAGAGGAGGAGAAGGGGAACAATATGAGAGAAAAGACGGGAGAGAAAAAAAGAATAAAGAGGAACAAAAAGAAAGAAAAAGAAACACAACTAAAAGGAGGAGGAGGAGGAGGAGGAGGAGGAGGAGGAGGAGGGACACGAAAAGAAGGAAAAGGAGGAAAAGAAAGAAGTAAAGTAGAAAGCATCGAAGAAGAAAAGTAGAGGAAGAAGAAGGAGGAAATGGAAAAGGAAGAAGAAGAAGAGGAGATAAAAACGAGAAGTAAAGAGGGGAAGGAATAAGAGGAAAAAATGAAGAATAACGAAGTAGTACAAAGAGGAGGAAACAGGAGAGGGAGGAAAATGAAGAGGAGGAGGAGGAGGAGGAGGAGGAGGAGGGGGGAAGATACACAGCAACATAGGTAATTTTTCTGTTTCGTTCCTCAAGTTAATTAAAGGGGAAGAAGAGGAGGAGGAGGAGGAGGAGGAGGAGGAGGGAAAGGAGAGAGAAGGGAGGCGAGAGAAAGAGGAAGTGTGTGGAGGGAGGGAAAAGGGAGAGGGAGGAGGGAGGGGAGGGGAGGGGGGAGAGTAAAAAGGCCGTTACGTTGTTTGTTAAAAGTTCTGTTTGTCAATCCTCTTTTGTCTCTCTCTCTCTCTCTCTCTCTCTCTGTGTGTGTGTGTGTGTGTGTGTGTGTGTGTGTGTGTGAGAGAGAGAGAGAGAGAGAGAGAGAGAGAGAGAGAGAGAGAGAGAGAGAGAGAGAGAGAGAGAGAGAGAGAGAGAGAGAGAGAGAGAGAATGGGAATGACGTCAACCGAATGCCCCAAGGAGAGAGAGAGAGAGAGAGAGAGAGAGAGAGAGAGAGAGAGAGAGAGAGAGAGAGAGAGAGAGAGAGATAGAGAGAGAGAGAGAGAGAGAGAGAGAGAGAGAGAGATAGAGAGAGAGTCAACCGAATGCCCCAAGGAGAGAGAGAGAGAGAGAGAGAGAGAGAGAGAGAGAGAGAGAGAGAGAGAGAATAGAGCACATTAGTTTCCAAATCTTTCATTAAAAATCTTGTGATATCTGGCACTATAGCTTATACTCTCTCTCTCTCTCTCTCTCTCAATTATTCATA
>NC_066561.1:6896520-6916520 GCF_024679095.1 Eriocheir sinensis | reverse complement strand
CTCTAACTAATTGCTCGACTACTTATTCATGTCAGTTAGTCCTATATTTCAACCACTCTAAACTCTAAACTCACTGTAGCCTTGTAGTAGTTCTTTAGATTTACTAGCTGCTTTTATTATTACTATTACTAATAATACTAATACTATTAATATTCCTTAAGTGAAAAAAATATGTAGAGAGCCCAAATAACTAATTATGTATGCAAACGCTTTAACTAATTGCTCATATATATATTTGTTCTGCTTAAACTTGTATTCAAACAACTCAAAATTCGGTTCATTAACATTACTGGAACAAGATTAAATAACGCAAAAAAAGAAACAAAAATACAAACAAACAAACTTAACTATTCACTTAGACTAACTAATTGCCCGAACCTTGTATCTAAATCATTTAAAGTTCGGTTCATTAACATTCCTTTCCTGCAACAAGATCTCTCTCTCTCTCACACACACACACACACACACACACACACACACACACACACACACACACACACACACACACATTGTAAAAAAAGAGAAGCAAACAAGGAACTAGTTATGCATTCATTAACTCTAAGTAATTGCCTGGCCATTACTTTTTCCTAATTAACCTCGTATTGAAACCGCTCAAAATATGACCCATTAATATTCCTTCCCTGGTACAAGGCAACACACGCAAAAAACAAACTAAAAAGCAAGGGACTCGGTGATTACTGATACATATAATTTGATCTACTAAAAATTCTTCATCGTTACAAGATCACACGTATAAAAACCAAAAACCAACAATAAAAACAAAAGTGCATTCAATAACTCAAGATTAACTACGTGATTATAATGATTCTTTTCAACCAATTCGATCTTTTTTCATGATTTCAAACTCTCATTAGAATCACACCATACGAACCATTAAATTTACTTGATACACAAAATATTAATCTTTTTCTCACCCCTTCGCCTTTTCCTTTTATTCCAATTCAATCTCTCACTAAAATCATTCACCATTCAAACCATTAAAATTTCTCTTCCAGTAACAGTAACCCAATTTTAACATGAACAAAAAACAAAGCAAAACAAATGTACTATTGACTCAGTAATTACTTGTACCTCTAACTCATTTTTCTTTACCTGTTCTCCTTTCTTATATGAATTCAAACTTTCACTTAAATCATTCATAATCCAAAACAATTAAAATTCATCTTTCTCTAGTAACAACTCCAATCACCTTTATTTAATACCTATTCGACTTTTTTTTTATATACATTCAAACTTACACTAAAATCATTCACAACTCCAAACCATTAAAATTCATCCTTCTCCAGTAACAGTAACATATCTCACACCACCTCATAAGAAAAAAACACGTGAGGTAATCATCTATTTTATACCTATCCGACTTTTTTTTTATATACATTCAAACTTACACTAATATCATTCACAACTCCAAACCATTAAAATTCATCCTACTCCAGTAACAGTAAGCTACCTCACACCACCTCATAAGAAAAAAACACGTGAGGTAATCATCTATTTTATACCTATTCGACTTTTTTTTTTTATATACATTCAAACTTACACTAAAATCATTCACAACTCCAAACCATTAAAATTCATCCTTCTCCAGTAACAGTAACCTATCTCACACCACCTCATAAGAAAAAAACACGTAAGGTAATCATCTATTTTATACCTATCCGACTTTTTATTTTATATACATTCAAACTTACACTAAAATCATTCACAACTCCAAACCATTAAAATTCATCCTACTCCAGTAACAGTAAGCTATCTCACAATACCTCATAAGAAAAAAACACGTAGGGTAATCATCTATTTTATACCTATCCGACTTTTTTTTTATATACATTCAAACTCTCCCTAAAATCATCTACCATTCCAAGCCATTAAAATTCCTCCCCCTCCTGTAACAGAAACTAGACCCCAATCACCTTAAAAAAAACACGTAAGGTAATCATCTATTTTATACCTATTCGACATTTTTTACATACATTCAAACTCTCCCTAAAACCCTCTACCATTCGCCGCGTGATGGACGACGCGGGTTCGAATCCTCACGCTACCACTCGGATTTTTCAGTCACCGCCGAGTGGCTTAAAACTACCCACATGCTGTCCTGAAGACCACCCATCAACCCGGACTCTAGAGGAAGCCGTCCAAGCGAATCAAGAACGAGTTCCGGGGGGCAGCATGAGCCAATGCAAGATGGCGCCACTATAAACACTCGCCTGCGCCAGAACGGGCTGGGCCGACCATCAGGCCCCACCTCCATCAGGCCCCAGGAAGATGCCAATAGGCAACAACGTAAAAAAAAAAAAAAAAAAAAAAGCCATTAAAATTCCTCCCCCTCCTGTAACAGTAACCTAAAACCAACCACCTTAGACCAAAAAAACACGCGAGCTAATCACTTATTCATAGCCCCGATAATTATAACGACCTGTTTATTCATTCATGGCACTTGGTCTCGTATTTAAATCATTAACTATAAGAGGGAGAGAAAATAAATAGGAGGAGGATACAAGAGGAGAAGGAGGAGGAGGAGTAGGAGGAGGAGGAGAATACAAGAGGGGAAGGAGAGGAGGAGGAGGAGGGTATATACAAGTGGCTTCACCTCAGCATCACCGACATGAGCATCACTTGTGTCTAATCTGTATCTGGAGTTTAGTTTACCTTTCTTATCTCCCTCGCATGCTTCAGTCCCCCCTCTCTCTTCTCCACCTCCTCTTCCTCCCCTGCTCCCCTTTCAAGCCTTCCAACCACTTGTAGAATTAATATTTTCGCTCCTCCTTTCCTCTCTCTCTCTCTCTCTCTCTCTCTCTCTCTCTCTCTCTCTCTCTCTCTCTCACGAGCCGACCGAGTACCAGAATCATTTATCACAGTCCAATGGAGCCTTGTAACAGTATGTGATTCTCTCTCTCTCTCTCTCTCTCTCTCTCTCTCTCTCTCTGAAACTAAAAAAGTGAGAAAGTTTCGACTCAAGACAAGAAAGAAAACGTCGAAAAGATAAAACAGATTGCTCGAGAGAGAGAGAGAGAGAGAGAGAGAGAATAAGACGACGAACAACAACAAAAAAACCCACTTAATTTTGGAGGCAGAAGAGGAAAGGACCGTACCCACCCCCACCCCCCGCTCCTCCCCCTCCTCCTCCTCCTCCTCCTCCTCCTCTTCCCCCTCCTCCTCCTCCTCCTCCTACTTCCGGTTCACCCAAGGGACCCTCACCCATTTTTTGACCGAAAGTTTAAGTGGAAGTCGAGACGAGTTTGCGACGTTAGGTCAACATAAAGGGGGTTGGCGACAATTTTTAAGGGGGGGGGGGAAGGGGGGAAGGGGGGGGGGATTCGAAGAGGGACTAAAGACTTTTCCCCACTCTCAGCACTTTTTTTTTTCCTCCACTTAAATCTTTTCCTCCGACTCTAAATCTTTTCCCTACTCGGGTTCAATTTGATGTGATGTGAAGTTATATTTGAGTTATTTTTCTTTTTTCTTATTTATTTTCTTCCCTATGGTGGTGAACTGAGATGAAAGGGATGCTGAGGATGCTGAGAGAGATGAGGAGGAGGAGGAAGATGAGGAGGAGGAGGAGGAGGAGGAAGGAGTATTTGAGCTTTCTTTTTTTCTATTTTATTTTTCGTGTGTGTGTGCTTTTGAATGTGATTAAAAGTACGTGTGTGTGTGTGTGTGTGTGTGTGTGTGTGTGTGTGTGTGTGTGTGTGTGTGTGTGTGTGTGTGTGTTCTGGTATTTTTTTTACAACAAAGGACAGCTCAAGGGCAACAAAAATGGTGTAGTAAAAAAAATAAAAAGCCCGCTAGTCGCTGTACAGGGGCGTAAAGGAAGGAAAAAGGAGGAAGTCGGTCATTGGTCTGTATGATGTATGCGTGGAATCGAATGCCTTTACAAACCGCCTCCTTCTTTTGTGGCTGTGTGAAGCATTTTACTGAGCATTTTACTAAGTTATACAACGCTTCTATTTCACTGCCATGTTAAACCTCTCTTCTTTACCTTCATCTGTCTGTTTAACTTATGTAACAGTATATTTAGAGTGACGTTTCTCCTCTCATTTCCTGGCGACACATCAACGCATCCACTAACTTCCTCTTTCACCTCTGCCTCCAGTCACGGCGCATCACACTCACACACGCGTTCACGGAAGAGGAAAAGGAAATATCAACGTTTTATAGTCACTCGCCCAGACGCCTTATCAACGTTTATGGGCGGAAAAAAAAAGAATCCTGACTCCCTTTCAACGCTCACCAATTATTGACACGTAAGAGGCAAATAGTAACGTTTTATTATTTCGTCTTTTCAATCTCTATATGCAAACGTTTTCATTATTCTGCTTCTCTCTCTTTACAATTTCGATATTAACGTTTGAGAATGTTGTTTCCTTATTCTGTCATTCTCTCTTTGTCTCTCCATCTCTTTTCAATCTCTCTATATTAACGTTTTCATAATTCTCTTTCTCTACCTCTTTACAATCTCTATATAGAAACGTTTTCAATATTCTGCTTCTCTCTCTTTACAATCTCGATATTAACGTTTGAGAATGTTGTTTCCTTATTCTGTCATTCTCTCTTTGTCTCTCCATCTCTTTTCAATCTCTCTATATTAACGTTTTCATAATTCTCTTTCTCTACCTCTTTACAATCTCTATATAGAAACGTTTTCATTATTCTGCTTCTCTCTCTTTACAATCTCGGTATTAACGTTTGAGAATATCGTTTCCATATTCTGTCATTGTCTCTCTGTCTCTCTATCTCTTCTCAATCTCTCTATATTAACGTTTTCATAATTCTCCTTCTCTACCTCTTTACAATCTCTATATACAAACGTTTTCATTATTCTGCTTCTCTCTCTTTACAATCTCGATATTAACGTCTGAGAATATCGTTTTATTATTCTACCATTCTGTCTCTCTGTCTCCATCTCTTTACAATCTCTATATACAAACGTTTTCATTATTTTGGTTCTCTCTTTTCAATCTCGATATTAACGTTTGAGAATATCGCTTCCATATTCTGTCATTCCGTCTCTGCATCATCATCTTTTCAATCGCTATCCTAACCTTTTTGAGAACACAGTTTCTTTATCCTGCCATCCTGTATCTCCGTCTCCCTTCAGTCTCTATATTAACATTTTGAGAAGAGCGTTTTTATTGTCATTAGGTCTCTCAATCTCTTTTCAACTGCTATGTTAACGTTTTGAAAAGGATAAAACGTTTCCAATTACACATTTCCAAAAGGGAGGATGAATAACGTTTGTTCAGCCTGTCCGTTCATCCTTCTTCCCACATTCTCCACATGAACGTTCAATGAAGGAAATAACATAAACATACACGAAAAAATAAGACATATAAACAGTATTCAATAAATATTTCATAATAGGGATAAAAATAACGTTTCTATTTTGCCCTTCTGTCCATCTTTAAACGTACACGAAAAAATAACTTATATAAGCAGTATTCAATAAATATTTCGTAATAGGGAAAAGAATAACGTTTCTATTTTGCCCTTCTGTTCATCTTTAAACGTACACGAAAAAATAACTCATATAAACAGTTTTCAATAAATATTTCGTAATAGGGAAAAGAATAACGTTTCTATTTTGCCCTTCTGTTCATCTCTCTTACCACATTCTCCACACGAACGTTTTAAGAAAGAAAAAACAAACGTAAACGAAGAATTGACTCACATGAACAGCTCCAGATAAATGTTCCGTGGGAGAGGGAGAATATAAACGTTTTAGATTCTCTCGTTCTGTCAGTCTATCTTCCCTCATCCTGCACGTGAACACTGCCAGAAGGAAACAACAGAAGCGTGAAACAAATGACTCGCGGGAAAAGCTACCAATAGATGTTCCGTGGGAGAGGAAGATTATTAACGTTTTAAATTCTGTCGTTCTGTCTGTCTTTCTTCCCTCATCCTGCACGTAAACACTGTCAAAGGAAACAGCGGAAGCGTGAAACCAATGACTCGTGGGAAAAGCTACCAATAAATGTTCCGTGGGAGACTAACGTTTTGTATTGTCACTCTGTTTATCTTCTTTCGTTCGCTTCATAAAACAATTGAAAAGGATTTAACACACACGTTTCCAAATAAATGTTACGTATTCTGCATTTTTTTGACTTCGAAATAAACACAGAAACGTTTTATATTTTTTCCTGTCCGTCTGATTTCATAAATTGACTACATAAACGTTTTGCGATGGAAGCAATTCAAACGTTTCTAAATAAATGTTGCGTATGATGCAAATCATCCGACCTTGAAATCAATAGAGACCATTTTTTAACCTCGAAATAAACAGACAAACGTTTTATACTTTTTCCTGTCCGTCTGATTTCATAACTTCAATACATAAACGTTGTACGATGGAAGCAATTCAAACGTTTCCAAATAAATGTTGCGTATGCTGAAAATTATCCGACCTTGAAATCGATAAAGACCAACGTTTGAAGTTCGGCAGTTCAGTCCGTTCGTCTTTTTTAGTGGCATCATAAACGTTTTCAGGACTTTGCTAGGTTTTCAAATACATCAATTCTTTAAATTCGAAATATAAAAAGAGCAACGTTTGATAAGTTGTCCTTCCTTTTGTCCTCCCTTAGTCCTTTTTCCTTCCTTCATTGACGCCACAAACATCTTCTGCAGACTTTTCTAAATACATCAATTCATTAGCTTTCGAAAATAGAGAGAAAGACAAACGTTCCCGAAGTATGCGATTATGTTCATTCTGTTTGTCCTCTATCAATGGCGCCATAATAACAAATAAATTCAACTTCAAAATACAAAAAAGACCAACTTTCCCACAGTTTGTCATTATGTTAATTCTCTTTGCCCTCAATCAATAATACCATAACAACAGATTTTTCCAAACAAATAAATTCAACTTCAACACAGAAAAAAGACCAACGTTCCCGCAGTTAGTCATTAGGGTATCTGAACACCTCTCCTCCCTAAATTGACCTCTCTTTCGGCCACCTCTTTTGATTCTTTTTTTTTTAGGAGCAGCGAGTAGCGAGCTTTTTTTCATTATTGTATTCTTTTTTTGTGCCCTTGAGCTGTCTCCTTTGTTGTAAAAAAAATATAAATGTTCATTCTGTTTCTCCTCTATCAATGGCATTATAAAAACAGACTATTCCAAACAAATAAATTCAACTTCAAAATAAAAAAAAGACCAACGTTCCATAGTTCCACAGTTTGTCCACCACATAAACGTTTTTTCCGGCAATCACTCGGACGTTTCCAAATATAAATGTGTCGCCTTCTGTCTCTTCTTCACGCTCCTCTCCTCCGCCTGTCACGTTCCGCTCCTCTGCTTCCGGCCCGGCGACAGGTGGGCCAGGTAATCGAACTTTAATTAACGAAACCTAATTGCCAATCTCAGGTGAAGGCGAATAAAGAGGAAGGCGGCGAAGAGGGCATCTTGAGGTGGCGGTGGCGGTGGTGGTGGTGGTGGTGGGGGGGGGGGGGGGGTCGAATTGGTGGTGGTGGTGGTGGGGGGGGGGTCGTCGTGGTGGTGGTGGTGGTGGTGATGATGCTGATAATCTCTCTCTCTCTCTCTCTCTCTCTCTCTCTCTCTCTCTCTCTCTCTCTCTCTCTCTCTCTCTCTCTCTCTCTCTCTCTCTCTCTCTCTCTCTCTCTCTCTCTCTCTCTCTCTCTCTCTCTCTCTCTCTCTCTTAAATAATACTAACAGAACCATCCCCAAACTCTCTCTCTCTCTCTCTCTCTCTCTCTCTCTCTCTCTCTCTCTCTCTCTCTCTCTCTCTCTTTCTCTCTCTCCCTATTAATTTCCCTGTCTATCAACAAACTTAATAAGGTGACGTACTTCCCCTGACAGCCGACTTGCTATCTATCAACGTGGCTGGCGGGAAGGGAGGAAGGGAGGGAGAGGCAAAGGGAGGAAGGAGGAACAGAAGGAGAGAAGAAAGGAGGGAGACTTGGAGAAATGGAGGATTGGAGATTGGAGACAGCAGAGATGGAGAAGCGAAGGAAGGAGGAAATGTCAAACGGAGGAAAGAGGAAGAGGAAATGAAGGAAGGAGGGAGAATAGGATGGAGAAAGGAGGAAGAGGAGAAACAGAGAAACGAAGAGAGGAGGAGGAACAAAAGGAGAGATGGAGAAACAAAGAAGAGAGGAAGAGGCGAATGGAGGAAAGAGAAACAGAAGTGAAGGAAAAAAGGAAGGAAGAAGGAAGGAGGAGGAACAGAAGGAGAGATGGAGAAATGAAGAAGGGAAGAAGAGGCGAATGAAGGAAAGAGAAACAGAAGTGAAGGGAAAAAGGAAGGAAGAAGGAAGGAGGAGGAACAGAAGGGAGAGATGGAGATATAGATGGAAAAGGGAGAGAAAGAGAGAGGGAGAGGAATCGATACAAAGATGGAAGGAAGAAAACAAATAAAGAAAGGAGAAGGAAAATAGGATAAAGGGAGAAGATAGAGAATGAAGGAAGAAGGGAGAGTAGAAGAGATGGACGAGGAAAAGAGAAAAAAATAAAGAAACAAAGATGAAAGAAAGAAAAAAGATAGAGAAGAGGGAATAAAGGAGAGAAGGAGAGAGAGGGAGGGAGGAAAGGAAGGAGGGAGCATAGGAGAGATGGGACTTCGGAGAGAGATCGATGGAGAGACAAGGATGGAGGAAGGAGCATGAGTAGAGAGAAATGGAGGAATGGAGGTAAGAGGAAAGAGAAGGATGGAGGGAGAGAGGTGATCGATACGCGGGAGGTAAAGTGAGATGTGAAGAAGGGAGAGAAGGTAGAGAGGGAGGGAGAGAGGGAGGGAGATAAGGTATTGAGACAAGGGAGTGATGTAAGGTTGAAAGGGAGGGGGAAAGGGAGGAAGGTTGAGGAGGGAGAGGTGGAGAGAAGGGAGAGGAGGAATGAAAGGCAGGAAGAAGGGAGAGGAGGAGGGAGAGGTAGAGAGAAGAGAGGAAAGAGGGAGAGAGAGAGAGAGAGAGAGAGAGAGAGAGAGAGAGAGAGAGAGAGAGAGAGAGAGAGAGAGAGAGATGCATAAAAAAAAAAATATTACACAGAGATAAATCAAATAGCTATTCAGGCCACACAAACACTATGGGCCACACGAGGTTGTCTGTCTGTCCTTATAACGAAGCAAAACAACGCTAAAGAGCTAAAAGGACGTTCCGAATCCCTCTTGGCGAACGTAAGTTGGACGAAGGCGCGGCCGAGTCTGTTATCGAATCATTCACTTGCGTTGCACTGAACTTCTGACGAGGGGAGTTTATTCTATTCTCGTGCAACAACGCGGGTGAGAGATTTTGGTGGAGTCTGAATCTATTTTTATATATTTAAGTTTAGCGCTATTATTTCTCCTTGCCGAAGTGTCAGAAATCATAAACTATTTGAATTCACCATAAATCATAAAATCATAGAATATTTTGGTTGGTGAGAAAGATTTTGGTGGAGTCTGAATCTATTTTTATATATTTAAGTTTAGCGCTATTATTTCTCCTTGCCGACGTGTCATAAATCATAAACTATTTAAACTCACTAGAAATCATAAAATCATGGAGTATTTTGGTTGGTGAGAAAGATTTTGGTGTAGTGTGAATTGTTTTTGTTTATGTTTAAGTTTAGCGCCATTATTTTCTCCCTTCCGACGTGTCATAAATCATAAACTATTTAAATTCACTATAAATCATAAAATTATAAAATATTTTGGTTGGTGAGAAAGATTTTGGTGGAGTCTGAGTTTATTTGTTTATACTTCAGTTTAGTGCATTTATTTCTTCTTCCCGACGTGTGATCGATCGTAAACAATTTGAATTCGCAAAAAATCATAAAATCATCAAGTAATTTCAACATTAGATAAGTTTCCCTTGGAGGCGATGTTTTTCAAGAGGGAACATGTAAAAACGAGATAGGGTTTGTGGTAATACCTTCAGGATGTTATATTAGTTGATGCTCACGTCAAATACCTATAACTTAGCAATGTCCTTCGTATGGCGAGGAGAGAAATTCAAACACAGCAACACACAAACAAACAAACAGGTGATACTGCCCCTAAAACTACTACTACTACTACTACTACTACTACTACTACTACTACTGCTACTATCATTTACGACTACTTCTATCACTGTTACGACTATTTCTATTACTACTACTACTACTACTACTATTAACACACACACACACACACACACACACACACACACACACACACACACACAGTAGCTGGCCGTCTCTTAAGCAGCTTACAGCGACAAAGTTATCTTCCACCCGATATGACCAATCCTCTTTCCTCCTTCCTCTTCCTTCTTCACCTCTTCCTCCTCTTCCTCTTCCTCCTCCTCCTCCTGTATCATCGTCAGTCTTCTTAATGCTTTTTCACGATAACTTTTTTTAATGTTATTATTTCCTGCACAGGCTCATCTCTCTCTCTCTCTCTCTCTCTCTCTCTCTCTCTCTCTCTCTCTCTCTCTCTCTCTCTCTCTCTCTCTCTCTCTCTCTCTCTCTCTCTCTCTCACACACACACACACACACACACACACACGATGCTTTATATGTTTCTTGCTTCCTGGAGGCTAAGGGGGGGAGGGGGGGGAGAGAGGAGGGAGAGGGGAGAGAAAAAGGGGAGAGAAGGAGGGAGGAGAGGAAAGGAGAGGAGGGAGGGGACGGAAGGAGAAGAGAGATGAAGGGAGATGAGATGAGGGGAGGGGAAGGGAGAGGAGGTGGGGAGGGGTGAGATGAGAGGGGTGAGGGGAGAGGGAGAGGGAGAGGGGAGGGAAAGGGGAGGGGAGGAAGGTCAGTCTGGGGTCAGTGGAGGAAACAGAGGTCACGGAAAGGTCAGAGTCAGGTAAGAATAGAACATCACAGGTCAACGAGAGAGAGAGAGAGAGAGAAATGTGTGTGTGTGTGTGTGTGTGTGTGTGTGTGTGTGTGTGTGTTTTATGTTACAAGGAAGATACAGATATTTTTTTCTCGCTGTTTTTCTTTGTTTTTTTTATAGTGTTTTTTTTTTACTTCTTTTTTTTTTTTTGGTTAACGAATGTAATACGGTGCACGGTTGTTGTTGTTGTTGTTGTTGTTGTTGTTGTTGCTGTTTGTTCGTTTGTTTGTTGGTGTCGTTTTTATTGTTATTTGTGATGGAGTGGAACAAAAAAGTATATGTATTTTGATCTCCCTCCCGGCTCTCTCTCTCTCTCTCTCTCTCTGCTTACCTCCTCCCTACCTGTTCACCTTTAACTCCCCCTCATTTTTCTCTCTCTCTCTTATCTCACTCTGTTTTGTTTGGTTTTATTAATATCTACGTCTTTATACTCTCTCTCTCTCTCTCTCTCTCTCTGTTAATTCCCGAATGTCATCACTAGGCCTAATCATTCCCCGCCAAACCTTTTATCATCATCATCATCAACATTACCACCACCACCACCACCACCACCACCACCACCACCACCACCATCACCACCACCACCACCACCAGCATCATTATCATTTTCATCATCACATCACGTCATCTGTGTCACAGCATCAGTAAATTAATTAGGCATCCCAGTCTAATTCATCCTATACGCAGGTAGTAAATAACATCACCTGTCTCCTTTATGTGTGTGGGTATACGTGTGTGTGTGTGTGTGTGTGTGTGTGTGTGTGTGTGTGTGTGTGTGTGTGTGTGTGTGTTCTAACGCCGTTTAATCAGAATGAACTGCTTTGGGTGATGTGTGTATAAAATATGAATCTTGTTTGTATTTTGGGAAGTTTATATTAGAATGTTTTTTTCTCTCGTTTTTTTATTTATTTTGCTACATGTTTTTATTTTTATTTTTTGTGTGTTTGTTTTTCATCTCTTCGTTTGTGTTCTGAGAAGTGTATGTTTCGTGCTTTATTCTAGGTTATATATATTTTTTTGTCGTTTTTTTTCTTGTTTTTCTCTACATATATATATTTTTTTTCATCCATTTTTTTGCTGCATTTATTTTCTGTCGTATTTTATTTATCTCTTCGTTTTTTGTTACGTTCGTTTTTTTGTCGTTTTTCATCTCGTTTTTTTTTTTCTCTCGCGTTTTTTTTTTTGATTCATTTTGTTTTTGTCGTTGCTTTCATTTTTTTTTTTTGCTACATTTATTTTTATCGTTTTTTTTCATCTCGTTTTGATACATTTATTTTTTGTAGCTATTTCCATGTTTTTTTCCTATATCTTCTTCACTCGTTTTTTTTTTTTCATTCATTTCCATCAACTTTGCGTTTTATCTATTTTCACTTCCACTTTTTCCTTATTCTTTTCACCATTTTTTTTTGCTCCATTTATAATTTCTCGTTTTTTTCTCTCTTTTTATACACTTCTCGTTTTGTCCTGCTGTTCGAGAATGCCGAGCCGAGCCGAAAATGTAGTGAGATTTGAGCCGAGTATGAGAGACTTCGCCGTTGTTGTAGCAGTAGTAATTGACTATTCTCTCTCTCTCTCTCTCTCTCTCTCTCTCTCTCTCTCTCTCTCTCTCTCTCTCTCTCTCTCTCTCTCTCTTTCGTGGCTTTGATAATGCTGTGTGTGTGTGTGTGTGTGTGTGTGTGTGTGTGTGTGTGTGTGTGTGTGTGTGTGTGTGTGTGTGTGTGTGTGTGTGTGTGTGTGTGTGTGTGTGTGTGTGTGAGATACAGTAAATATTAAAAAAAAAGAATGAAATGGCACAAAGAGGGACAAAGAATGAATGAATGAATGAAAATGTCAGAAAAAGAAAAAAAAATGAAGGAACGAGAGAGAGAGAGAGAGAGAGAGAGAGATTCAGACTTTCTCCACGCTATCCGTAACTTTGCACCACTAAAACAGGGCGTATAGGACCGCCGTTTTGGACCTTTCTCTGTTTGTTTGTGTTTGTTTGTTCGTTTGTGTGATTGGTCTTGTTTTTTTTTTCGTTCTATCCTGTTTTTATTTTTCTTGTTTTAGCCTGCATTTAATTTTTATCTGGTATCTTTGCATTTTTTGTTTGTTTGTGTTTTTTTTGTTATTTCACTTTTTTCTCGTTTCATCCTCTTTTTTTTTTTTCGCTTCATCTTCGCATTTCTCTTTTTTTCCTTTTTATTAGTGAATGCTTTTTTTTTTTAATGATGATGAGCATTTTAGTGGTCTTGATTATCTACCTCTTCTTTTCTTCATTAAGGTTTATTGTTTTTCTTTTTCTCTTTTTTTCGCGTTTGTTTTCTCATCCTATTTTGCGTTTTTTTTTTAATTTTTACTTGTTTTTCTTCATTTTCAATTTTTGTGCTTTCTCTCTTTTCACTTTTTTTTCCTTCCTTGTTATTTTATTGCACATTTTTCACTTTCCATTATCGTGTATTTATATGTGTGTTCAATGTCTCTCTTATATCTATCTATCTATCTATTAATCTATCTATCTGTCTATCTACTTTTTTTCATAACTCGAATTCCACAAAATAAAGATTAATAACACTGATTCAATCTACTTTACTACAGTATTTACCTGGCATACAAGTCCTAAAGGTGTGTGTGTGTGTGTGTGTGTGTGTGTGTGTGTGTGTGTTGATCAAGCAAAAGGAGGAGGGGGAGGAAGAGAAGGACGAGGACGAAGAAGAGGAGTAAGATAAGGACGACGAAGAGGAGGGGGAGGAAGAGGAGGAGGAGGACGAGGAGAACCGGGTTTTGGACGAAGAGGAAGAGGAGAACGAGGTTTTGGACGAAGAGGACGAGGAGAACGAGGTTTTGGACGAAGAGGAAGAGGAGGAAGAGGAAGAGGAAGGAGAGGCATCAGAGTGGATTGGCCGACCACGGAAATTGCAGCGGTGTAGAGAGGGAAGGAGTGGGCGGTACAATGGGCCCAGCACCTGTCTTTACCTGCACACCGGTGAGAGCACAACACACCTGAGGGCTAAGGGGGTCTGAGGGGGATCTATTATGCCGCTCTCTGCTCCTAGGTGGCGGTGGGAAGGGAGGGGAAGGGGAAAGGGAGGAAAGGGGAAGGTATGGGTATTAATATATAGGGTTGGATTATGGGCTGGTGTTGCCATGTATGAGAGTGAGTTAGAGATATATAAAGAGAGATAAGGAGATAGAAATAGATATGTAGATAGATATAGTAAATAAGATAAGAATACAAAAATAGATGATTAAGATAGATGGAGAGATAGATAGAAACAGAGCGAGAGAGAGAGAGAGAGAGAGAGAGAGAGAGAGAGAGAGTCAGCCTAATTAATATATCGCTTTTGTTATTGTTTTCAAATGTGGCGTGTTATCAAAAGGCTCGGTGGAGGAGAGGGAGGAAAGAGAGGAAGAGAGAGGGAGAGAGAAAGGGAGGGAGAGAGGGAGAGAAAAAAACAGGTATATCGAAGGTAAAGTCACAATGGTACAAAGTGAGAGAGAGAGAGAGAGAGAGAGAGAGAGAGAGAGAAATAACCACAAAGCTAAACATCAAGAGCCGGGTCAAACTCCACAAGATCACACACACACACACACACACACACACACACACACACACACACGAGGGAAACATGAAAGGCGAAAAAAAAAAATGGATCAGTAAAATTCTGGTCACCGCAAAACAAAATTTAATTACCACACTTAAGAACCTTCAGCCGCGAATTTAATTTCCTGGAAGACTTGTGAGCTTCTTCAAACGGTGCCGAGGAGGAGGAGGAGGAGGAGGAGGAGGAGGAGGAGGAGGAAGAGGAGGAGGAAGAGGAGGAGGAGGAAACTGTACAACATTGAGGGAAAAAATCTTTGGTGTGCTCAAAGGATCGACAGTTCTGACTTTTTTTTTTATAGGAGGAGGAGGAGGAGGAGGAGGAGGAGGAGGAGGAGGAGGAGGAGAAGGGTGAGGAAACATGGAAACGCGGAAGGGCAGGCAACCGAAAGCACAGTGACACATAAGTAAACAACCTGATTTAAATGTTTACTCTCTTCGTTATGAAATTTTCTCTAACCTGCAAAACAAATTATAGAACTATTCATTCATTCATTCTAGTTCTTGGGTTAGTTGAATTGGTTGGCCGTTCTTTCTAGTTCTTGGGTTAGTTGAATTGGTTGGCCGTTCTTTCTCGTTCACGGGTTAGTAATTTCGTAGCTCAGAAAGAACGTGGAGTGATCGACGTTCTTGAGCTCGTTCGGGAACTTGGAAGACCTGCATCAAATCCCTCCTCGTCCTCTTTTTTTCTCTCAGCGTAAAGAAATTGAAAGGAGGAGGAGGAGGAGGAGGAGGAGGAGGAGAATAAAAAAAGAGGAGACGGAGGAGGAGAACGAGGAGGAGGAGTAGGAGAATAAAAATGAGGAGGAGGAGGAGGAGGAGGAGGAGGAGGAGGAGGAGGAGGAGGAGGAGGGGTAGATTCTTAAATATGAAGATGAGGAAACTTGGTAGGACTGAAACCAAATAAGTCTCTCTCTCTCTCTCTCTCTCTCTCTCTCTCTCTCTCTCTCTCTCTCTCTCTCTCTGTAAAGCCATGATAGACTTGAGTGTTTGAATACGTTAATATTTTTCTCTCAATTTCCTTTTCTATTTTAGCTTTTCCACTTTTTCCATAATTTTTCTTCCTCTATTCCTCTCCTAATTTTCTTCATCCATCTTATCTATTTCTTTCCACCTCTTTTCTCCTTCTCACTTCTGTAATTCCTATCTCCCTAGTTCTTTCTTCCTTTCTACTTTTGCTCTCCTATTTCTCCCTCCCTTTTCTCCTTTTATCTCTCTTACCTTCCTTCCTTTATTTTCCTTCCTCATTTCTGTTTCTTTCCTTCTCCTCTCCTTTTCTCTTTATTTTTCCCTCTTCCTTCTTTTTCTCTCTTCTCCTCCTCCTTTTGTCTCTCTGAATTTCCTTTCCCAAACTTCTTTCCTCTTTTCTACTTTTTATGCCCTTCTCCTTTCCTTCTTTCTCCCTCTTCTCACTTTCTCTTTCCTTTCTCTTTCTTCTTTTTTTTCGTCTTTTTTATCATTCTTTTCTTATTCCTATTTTTCTTTCCACCATCTATCACCCTCTCCTCACTTCCTTACACCTCTCTCTCTCTCTCTCTCTCTCTCTCTCTCTCTCTCTCTCTCTCTCTCTCTCTCTCTCTCTTCTTTCCTTCTTTTGTTTTCCTTTTTTACTTGTTTTTTTTCTCTTCTCTCTCTCCTCCGCCAAGCACATTATGGCCGGGGCTTTAAAAATGGCGGCTCACTCTCCGCTAATTTCTATCCACCTTTCTCATTATCTGCGTGTTTTTTCTTTCCCAGGTAAGTGTTTGCATCGAATTGGTGTGTGTGTGTGTGTGTGTGTGTGTGTGTGTGTGTGTGTGTGTGTGTGTGTGTGTGTGTGTGTGTGTGTCCTTTCACTTTAATTTTCTTCTTTTCTTCTCTTTATTTATTTCTCACTATTATTTTCCTTCCTTCGTTCCTTCTTTCCCTATCTGTTCCTGTAGCTCTCCTTAGTTTCATCTCTTTCATCAATGTCTTTCTTTCCTACCCTTTTTTCTTTTATAATTTTCTTCCTTTTCTCTTTTTCTCATTCTTTTCTTTCCTTCTCCTTTTTCTCATTTTTTTCCTTCCTTCTTTCCTTCTATCTCCATCTGTTTAGTTTTCCTTAGTTTCATCTTTCTTTCTTTCCTTCCCTTTTTACCTCATCCAGTTTTCTTCCTTCTTTTCTCATTCTTTTCTTTCCTTCTCTTTTTTCTCTATTTTCCTTCCTTCGTTCCTTAATCATCATCTTTCTCCTTTCGGTCATTCTTAGTTTCATCTCTTTCGTCTACTTCTTTCTTTCCTATTTCTTTTCTTCTCATGCAATTTCCTTCCTTCGCCTTTTATTTCTCATTTTTCCTTTTCCATCTCCTCCTCTTTCAGTCTTTCTTAGTTTCATTTCTTTTCTCTTTGTTTTTCCTTTAGTTTTCCTTCTTTCCTTCTTATTCTTTAACCTTCTTTCTTCTCTTTCTTTCATCCATTCTCCATGTCCTTATTTCCTACCCACCTCATTCTTATACTTCCCTCCCTTCCTTTGTTTATCGTTAGTTTTCTTTATCATATTTCTTTCCTTCTCTTTCCCATATTCCTTCCTTCCTTCCTTCTTATCTTGCATCCTTGCCTGATCTTTCCACATTTTCCTCTTTCAGTTTCTTTCCTTCTTTATCTTTCTCTTATATTATTTTTTCCTTTCATTCCTTTCCATTCTACACTTGACTTTTTCCTCTGGTGTAAAAATAAATAAATAAATATATGCTTTTCTGATCTATGTTCTACTCTCCTTTTCTCCTTCCTCCAATCCTCTCTCCTTCACTTACTCTCCTCCTCCTCCTCGTTCTCCTCCTCCTCAAAAGACAGCCACAGAAAAGCGTCACTGGACAAATGATATTGGGAAAGCGATGTCTCCCCATCACTTATCAAGAGCTCAAGGAAGGAGGAAGGAAGGAGACAGGGCGAAAAATGAAGAGATGAAAAGGGAGAAAAAGAAAATTCAAAGATGAGGGGAAAGAAATGGATAATGTTTAAAAGTAGATGAAAGGGAAAAACGAGAAGGAAGGAACGGAGGAAAGGAGAAGAAGAGGAAAGGATGGGAGGAAAATAAAGGAGATAATGTGAAAAGAAGAGAAAAGAGGAAATTCGGGGATGAGGTGGAAAGGAAATGGAAAAAGTGGAGGCGAAGATAAAATGGAGAAAAGAGGAAAGGAAAGAGGGGAAAAAGAGAGAAGGAGGAGGAGGAAGGGTAGAAAGAAAAAAAGGAGATAAGATGAAGAAAGGAGAAAAACAAAATTCGAGGATGAGGGGAAAGGAAGAGGAAAAGATTGAGGTGTAGAAGAAAAGGAGAGGAGAAAGAAGAAAAAAAGTAGAGAAGAGAAATAAATAAACGAAGAAAGGGGTATAAAATAAGCTTAAGGGGAAGGAAGTTAGAGGAGAGAGAAGGAAGGAGATTGAAAAAGTGAAAAAGGGGAGGAGAAACATAGACGAGAGATGAAAATAAAAGGAAATAAAGGAAGAAAAGGGATTTGAAAAGGCGGAAGAGATGAAATGAGAGAAGAGAGAAGGAAAGAAAGGAAGAGATGAAAGTCCGAAGAGAAGGAAAAATATGGAAGCGAAATAAAGAAAAATAAGGAAATGAAGAGAATAAAAAAAAGATTGAGGAGATGGAAGGAAAAAAAAGACGAAAAAGGTAGAAAAGAGGAAAAAAATATGGAAAAGAAATAAAGAGAAGTAAAGAAAGAAAGGGAATAAAAAAAAGGATTGAGGAAATGGAAGGAAAAAAAAGACGAAAAAGGTAGAAAAGAGGAAGAAAAAAAGGGTAGAGAAAAAAAAAGAGAAATGTGAAGGAGATCAAGATAGGAACAAATTTAAGAGGCAGGGGAAGGGAAGGGGGGGGGGTGAGGGGGGGTGAGGGGGGGGGGCCGCCAAAACCCATGGAAAAGATGGAAGAGAGAGAATCGGATAAAAGGAAGAGGTAGAGTAGAAGATAAGACGAAGAAAAAGAAGACAATAGGAAAATAGGGAAAGGAGAAAAAAAGTTATGAAAAGGAGAGAAAGAATATAAAAATACCTAGGGAACATATGAAAAGAGGAAGAGAGAGAGAAAGAGAAGAAGAGAAAAGCTGGTAGAAGGAAGGAAAGAGGGAGAATAAAGAAGGAAAAAGGAGAGGAAGAGGGAAGTAGAGAAAGGGGGAAAGAAGACAAGGTGTAAACAGGAAAGAAAATATGAAAGGAAAACGAAAGACTAGGAAGGAAAGAGGGAATGAACGAGGGAAGAAGGGAAAACGAAAGAGTGGGAAGGAAAGAGGGAATGAACGAGGGAAGAAGATAGAAATAAATATAGAGGAGAGATACGAAAAGGTGATAGAAGGAAGGCAGTAAGGAGGAAAAGAGGAAGAAAGAAGAGAGAAAAGGAGGAATAACGCAAGGATGAGAAAGAAAGGAAAGAAAGAAAGAAGAAAATAATGTTAAAAAAAATGGTGAAAGAATAAAGATAATGAAGATAATGTGTGGGAGGAAAAGAAAAGCTAAAAATAAGGAATAAATGAGGTAAGATCATTCAACCGATAGGGAGAGTGAAGAGGAGGAGGAGGGAGAGGAGGAGGAGGAGGAGAGATTCTGGGTAATTAGATACGAAAGTTTGGTTGGAAGACAAAGAAAACGGGAGATGATGTTTTCTCCTTAATCCACTTTTTGTCAATGAAAAATACTCGCGAAGGTATTCAGGTAAAGTCAAATCCGTTAAAGCAAATATTGGTGCTATTACTACTACTACTACTACTACTACTACTACTACTACTACTACCAACCCCGTTCACGAAGCATTCAAGACAACGAGGAAAACAAAATACTCAACAGAAAACGAGACTCCCAGGAACCCCAACAGCGAAATTGAAGGGCAAACGATGATAATAATTTGTAGGAGTAAAATATAAATAATAATGATATCGAAAAAAATATTACATCCAATCTTCGCTGAAAAAAAAAATTATGACACCCGTATTTGTCCTCCTCCTCCTCCTCCTCCTCCTCCTCCTCCTTCTCGTCGTCGTTAAATATAAGAGATTCAACGTCTTTCTTGCCTCTAAAGTTGAGCAATTGATAAGTTTGGAGGAGGAGGAGGAGGAGGAGGAGGAGGAGGATACAAAGGATATGGTTGAAGGAGTTGGGAAAAAAAATAAAAATGTTAGAATGGAGAGAGGGAGAAGAAAGAAAGAGCGGGAGGGAGAAAGTGAAGGAAAGAAAAAAGAGGAAAGGAGAGGAGAGGTTGGGAAGGACAGAACGCAGAAAAGGAAGAAAATAAAGCGAAAGGAAAAGATTAAATAAAGTTACCAAATTAAGGAGGGAGATAAGGAAAAATAGGAGCAGGGAAAGGGAAGAGAGATGGTAAAAAGGTGATAACAGGGAGGTGAAAGAAAAGAGGAAAAAAATAAATACGAGGCAGGAAAGATGGTTGGAATGAGAAAAGAACTTGGAAGGACAAAATAGGACAAAGGAGGGGAGGGACAAAAAGGAGAAAGAGGAAAAATGAAGCGAATGGGGACAGCAACGAATAAGGAGATAGGAAAACGAAAGAAAAGGAGGAAAGGGAAAGAATACAAAGACAGATAGGAGAAAAGGAAAGAAAATAG
>NC_066561.1:6874020-6891520 GCF_024679095.1 Eriocheir sinensis | reverse complement strand
GAATGCAAGCAGAAAATATTTGGACAATTCCTCTGTGGCAAAATTGTTTACGCCTATCGCGATGAAAGGAAGCCGGGCATTTAAATTTAATCCTGTTTGCTTGAAGTTATTATTAAGCACCCTTCTCTCTCTCTCTCTCTCTCTCTCTCTCTCTCTCTCTCTCTCTCTCTCTCTCTCTCTCTCTCTCTCTCTCTCTCTCTCTGGGAAACGTTAATTCATTCCTCTCTCTCTCTCTCTCTCTCTCTCTCTCTCTCTCTCTCTCTCTCTCTCCGACGCTTCACACAGGAAGATGAGATAGGCTGATCGCTAGATAAATTAATATACAGATAGATAAGCAGATAAATAGATAGATAGATGAAGAGAGAGAGAGAGAGAGAGACGTGGCAATATCGTGTTTATTGTCAATCTCTTCGACAGACATGAAACAACCTTCTTTGTGTAGTTTATTAACATTCTCTCTATCTTTTTCTCTTCCTTTCTTTCTTTCTTTCTTTCTTTCTTTCTTTCTGTCTTTCTTTCTTTCTTGTCTTTCTCTGTTTGTCACTTTGTTCCCTTTCTCCTCTTTCATATATTTTTCCTTCTCCTTTCATATATATATTAATGAAGATTCGTGATATATAAAACAAAAAAGAAGAAAAAGAAGCATAATAGGAATGATAACAAAAAGAAGACTAAGAAGAATAAAAATATGAATAAATAAAGAAGAAGAGGAAGAAGAAGAAGAAGGAGAACAAGAAAACGAAGAAGCAGAAGAAAAAGAAAATTAAGTAGAAAAGTGATGAGAAAGAAAAAGAAGTAGGAAAAAATGAAAAAAAAGTGAAAATGAAGGATCAGATTATAAGCTTGAGTTCAGATTCTAAGTAAAAAGTTTGTAAAAAAAAGGTGGATAACATATTTCATTCACTTTCACCTTACGTAATTATTTTTCCGGTTAAACCCAAAACCTAAAAAAACCCCATTAGACCCGAATACCTGGAAACAGTTACCTGCCTAATGATTAATTTGTGAGGCGATAAAGAAATTAATGAGCCATAGACACCTCACACGAGTTCTATTAAGGACGAGGAGGAGGAGGAGGAGGAGGAGGAGGAGGAGTAAAAGGAGGAGGAGGAGGAGGAGGAGGTAGAAAGAATATTCATGAAGTCTTCAATCTTCTCTTCCTTTTATAAGAACATAAGAACATAAGAATGTAAGGAGTCTGCAAGAGGCCGGTTGGCCTATACAAGGCAGCTCCTGTACACTCAACCCCACCTAACCTCACCATCCATGGCTTTATCTAACCTCTTCTTGAATGTATCTATGGTATTCAACATGGCTCCCAAGCCTGTTCCATTCGTCCACCACTCTATTAGTGAACCAATTCTTGCCTATGTCTTTGTTGAATCTGAATTTGTCTAACTTAAAACCATTTTCTCAAAATTTTATTGACATCCCCTTTATTAAATCCTTCATCCATTTATAAACTTCGATCAAGTCTCCTCTTTCTAGAGAGTGTAGATTTAACTGCTTTAGCCTGTCTTCATCCTGAATCATCTTCGTCATCCTCCTCTGTACAGATTCTAACATCTTGATATCCATTCTATAATAGGGGACCAGAACTGAACTGCATAATCGAGATGAGGTCGAACTAGTGCTAAGTAAAGTTTGAGGATGACTCTTGAGATGAAACCTAGTACTCTGTTTGTTTTAGCCTGAATGCATTGAGCCCTAGGACGGAGGTCAACCTGCTTAGAGGAGTGTCATTTAAGGAGTAATTGTGTAAGGGGTTATTCCTACCTACATTCAAAATGCTACACTTCCCGACATTGAATTCCATCTGCGGAAAAGGAGGAGGAGGAGGAGGAGGAGGAGGAAAAAGAAGAGGAAAAGAATGAAAAGGAGGAAGAGGAGGAGGACGTGTTACAAGCTCATACTTTTTCTCTCTTTCTGTCTCATCAGTCTTTTTACTCTCTCTCTCTCTCTCTCTCTCTCTCTCTCTCTCTCTCTCTCTCTCTCTCTCTCTCTCTCTCTCTCTCTCTTGCGTACCCAGAGCGAAGCGTGCGAAAAACCCAACGTGGAAGGAATATAAATGAAGAATGAAAAGAAGAATAAAAAGAAGAGGAAAACATAAAAAGAAGAAAAAAAAGAAGAAAAAGTAAAAGAAAATAACTTACGATATAAGTGAAAGTTGGCGATTCGTATATTTTTTCATTTTTTTTACTTTTTTTTTATTTCTACATCGAACGAGACGCCGAGAAAGGAATGAAAATGGAGGGAAATCTTTTTTTTTTTCCCATTTCCATTTCTCTTCCTGTTCTTTGTTCTTCCTTTCCTTCTCCTCCTCCTCTTGGCTTTCACTCCCTTTTTTAAACCTTAATTAATTGGCTTTTCCTCCCCTTGTCTTTCTCCTCTCCCCTTTGTCATCTTCTCCCTCTCTTCCCCTATTCTTAGTTCTCCCTTTCTTCCCTTTTTTTCGTTATTGAAGCGGAAACCAAAGAAAAATAAATAAATAAGCAAATAAAGAAAGAAATATAGAAGGAGATTAAAACCGAGTGACTGAATCAGTTCCTCCGTTTTCTTCTTTTTTCTTTATTTTCTTCTTTGTCTTTTTCTTTCTTTCTTTTTGTTTTTTTCTTTTGTTTTTGTTATTTTCCTTCTTTTTCCTCTCCTTCTCGCTCTCCACCCCTCCTCCTCCTCCTCCTCTTCCCTCTTCTCTCCCTCCTTTTTCTTCTTCCAGTTATTATTTTTGTCCTTTTTCTTCTTTTTTTATTTTCCTTGTTCTTCTCCTCCTTCTCCTCCTTCTTCTCTTTCTCCTTTTTCTTCTTCCTGTTCTTATTTTTCTATTCCTTTCTCTCTTTCTCTTACTCTCACTCCTCCTCCTCCTCCTCTTCCTCTCCTCCTCCTCCTCCTCCTTCCGCCTCATAACCTCGACTCAATTCATTACGCCCCGCAAGTCGACGGTTCACAAAGGTACTCAGAAAGGAGAAGAAAGTAATTACCTTCAGTCACGACTCATTAGCAGGTGTGATAGAGAGAGGGAAGGTGAGACACAGTGAGGGGACTCTCTCTCTCTCTCTCTCTCTCTCTCTCTCTCTCTCTCTCTCTCTCTCTCTCGCCTCCTTTCCTTCTTTTCATTCTTTCTTCCTTTGTTTTCCTATTTCAAGTTACAGTTTTTCCATTTTCATTACCTTTTTTTTTGTTTCTCTCTCTCTCTCTCTCTCTCTCTCTCTCTCTCTCTCTCTCTCTCTCTCTCTCTCTCTCTCTTCTTTCTTTTTCTTTTTTTCTTTGTTTTCCTATAAATGTTGCAGTTTTTCCATTTCATTAACTTATATTATTTTTGGTTACTCATGTCTCTCTCTCTCTCTCTCTCTCTCTCTCTCTCTCTCTCTCTCTCTCTCTCTCTCTCCCCTGACACATCCCTCCACTCAAAAACTGATCACTCAACGCCTATTCTTGGCTGGCGGCGGAGGCTCACATAAGGGTTTTCTTTCTTTATTCCTCTTTTTCTGTTTTCTTTTCTCAGTTATTTTCCAGTTTTTCAGTTTTTTTCAGGTTTCATTTTTTTCCCTTTTCTCTAATTTCATTTTTTCACGGTTTATTTATTTTTACTAATTTTTCTTTCTATTACTTTTTTTTTTTACTTTTTCATCTTTCTTTCTTTTCACTGTCTTGTGTTGTGTTGTGTTTCATTTTTTTGTCTTCTTCTTTTCTTCTTTTCATTTTGTTTTCTTACTTTTCTTTCTTCTTCTGTTTGCAATCTTTTTCTAACACATTTTCTTCATGCATCAATATCATCATTTTTGTCTTCTTCTTTTCTTCTTTTTATTTTGTTTTCTCTTCTTGCACTTCTTTCTCCTGTACCCAATCTTTTTTTAACCCTTTTTCCGCATGTATCACCACCACCATCATCACCATCATCATCACCACCATCACCACCATCATCACCACCACCACCACCATCATCACCATCAGCACCATCATCACCACCACCATCACCACCATCATCACCACCACCATCATCATCACCACCATCATCATCATCATCATCTTTATTTAGTATTCATCAATCTCCATAACGTTTCTATTTTAAATTATCTCCTTTCGAGTCACATTGGCTTCTGAAGACCTCGTCCACTCCCTTATCTTCTTCCTCTTCATTTCTTCTTCCTTTTCTTCATTCATCATTCATCAATTTCCACAATGATTCAGTTTCAAATTATGTCCTTTTGGGCCACACTGCCTTTTGAAAAGTTCGTCCCTTCCTTTCCTTCTTCTTCTTCATTTCTTTTCGCCTTTTCTGAAAGACTCGCGAAGAAAAGTTAACTCAATTTCTTCCCTCAGACCTCGACCGCTTTCTGCTACTTTTGATGAAGCCACTTCCTCGTATTCTTATCATGCTATTTCTTTTTTTTCAGTCAACTTCGTGGGAAAAATAAAAATTGAAAAGCTAACTGGATCGATTTTTGCAGATTAGTTCCTTTGATTTCTACTTTTCCCCCTTCTCTTCTTCTTCTTGTATTGCTTTTTTTTCTTTTTTCTTCAATGATCGTTTCTATTTTTCTTATTGTGGTTGTGATTCTTCTTTTTCTTGCTAAATTTTCGTTATTCCCAAGTTTTTGTTTCTCTTTTCCTCTTTCTTCTTCTTTATCATCACCATCATCTCCTGACTCCTTCTTCTCCATTTCTGTTTCTTCCTTTCTTCTTCCTCCTTCTGCTTCTCCTCCTCCTCCTCTTTCCTCTCTGTATCTCATCTCACAACTTCTTTTCCTCCAGGGAGAGAAAGAGCGGAGGAAACACGGGTAGGAGGAAGGAGGGAAAAAAAGGGGAACGGAGGGAAAAAAAGGGAGGAGATGAAGGAAAGACTGGAGGTAAAAAGGAACGAAATGAAGCGATGGAGGCGGAAGCGGAAGAAACGAGAGAGAAAAAAGAAAATGGAGAGAAGTGGAAAGAAGGAAAGGAAGGAAGAAACGAACTCAAGGAAGAAAGAAGATGGTGAAGAAAAGGGAGGAAGGAAGGAAGCGAGGATGAGAGGAAGAAAGGAAGCTCTGGAGAAAAATAACAAGGAAAAGGAAGAAGGGAAAAGGAGGAGGAAAGGAGACTTAAAGAGAGACGAAACATAATCTTAAATAAAGGGAGGGAGAGAGGAAGAGAGAAGGGGAGGAAAGAAGGAAGGAAAGGGAGGAGTGAAGGAGGAAAGGAGATAAAGAGGGAGATGGAAGAGGAGAAGTAAAAGCAGAATGAAGGAAGGAAAAACGACTAAGGGAGAGACAGATAGATAAAGAGAAAGAGACATGAGAGAGAAGGAACAAGGAATAAGCGGAAAGAAGAAAAATAGATAAATGAAATGAATCTAAAGAAATGCAATAAGAGGATGGTGAGACAATACACGAGAAACAATAAATACATAAAGGAATTCAGACAAAGAGGATTAAGGGAGGACAAGGAATCAAAGACGAGGAACAGAGATGAAAGGAAGATCTGGATTATGATAAAGGGAGTTTGAATGCAAGAAAAATAAATAAATGAAAAAAATAATGAAGTGGTATACAAAAACACAATAGAAAACGAGAAAAATAAAAACAACAACAATAAATAAAAAAAATAAAGGAAATACGAATACAAGAAATGTAAAAACTGATAAAATAGTGAAATAAAAACACACATTAAAGAACAAGAAAACAACAACAACAATGACAACAATAATAAATAAATAAAAACAATAAAAGAAATACGAATACAAGAAATGCAAAAACTGATCAAATAAAGTGAAATAAAAACACACATTAATAAAGAACGAGAAAAACAACAACAACAACAACACTAATTAAACAGGTAAGATCAAGGTAAACAGAAAACGGGGTACGAAATGATATACAAAGTTATGTCGGAAGGGCAAACTCGGGTAAATATTTAATCCCTCTTGACCTTAACACAATAGCGAGGTTGACTGCGCGAGAAAGATGGACATAATGAAGTGATTTGTTGTGTGTTTGTCATTCTCTCTCTCTCTCTCTCTCTCTCTCTCTCTCTCTCTCTCTCTCTCTCTCTCTCTCTCTCTCTCTCTCTCTCTCTCTCTCTGTCTCTCTCTCTTCCTCTTCTTTTCCTTTCCTCCTTTTCCCCTTCCTTCCCTACTTCTCCCCTTCTTTACCTCCCACTTCCCTTTTTTCCCTCCCTCTACCTTTCTCTCCCTCCTTACTTTCCCTCCCTCCTCTAACTCCCTCAACCCCACTCTCTCTCTCTCTCTCTCTCTCTCTCTCTCTCTCTCTCTCTCTCTCAAGGAAGTGCGCGCCAATACCTGTTAATTAGCTCGCCAGGTATGAGATCGAAACACCTGAGCCTAATTACGGGAGGTCACTCGTTAACTGCCTGCTTAAAACACTTGCAGGAAAAGTAAGTTGGGTTCCTCACTTTTAAGATGTTTTTTTTATATATATATTTTTTTTTCTTTTTTCTTCTTTTCTGCTTCATTTTTTCTTTCTTTCTTTCTTGTTTTCTTTGTTTGTTTTGTTCGTTCGTTTTTTTGTGTTTGGTCTGTTAGTGTTCTTCTCTGTCTGTCTGTCTGTCTTTCTGTTAGTCTTTGTTTCTGTCTATCTGTATGTGTGTGTGTGTGTGTGTGTGTGTGTGTGTGTGTGTGTGTGTGTGTGTGTGTGTGTGTGTGTGTGTGTGTGTGTGTGTGTGTGTGTGTAATTATATATTTTTAATTCTCCATCGTTTTCCTAAGCCCTAATTCTCTCTCTCTCTCTCTCTCTCTCTCTCTCTCTCTCTCTCTCTCTCTCTCTCTCTCTCTCTCTCTCTCTCTCATTGTCTCTCCACTTGTTTACCTTCCTGTTTTCATTTTTATTTCTTCCTTCTCCTCTTCCTCCTTCTCCTCCTCCTCCTCTTCCTATTCACAGATACTTTTTTTTTTTTCCTTTCCATGTTTCCTTCTGCTTCTCGTCTTTCCTCTTTTTCTCCTCATTACTGTTTTTGTTTTTGTTTTTACTATTTCATGTTTTTTTCCTCTTTGCTCTCCATGCCTGTAACTTCCTCTTCTTTTTCCTACTCCTCTTTCTTATCCTTTTCCCTCTTCTTCCCCTTTTCTATTTCTCCTTCTCTTCGTCCTCCATGGTCATATTTTCCTTCTCCTCCTTCTGCTATTTTCATATCGCTTTTACTTCTCCTCATTCTTTACCTTTCCTCTTCTTTCTTCTTTCTTCGTATAACCTTCTTCTCCTCCTCCTTTTTCTTTTCACCTCATCCATCTTCCTCTCGCCTTCCATGTCCCTTCTTCTATTCCTCCTCCTCCTCCTTCTCCATCTTCCTCTCGTCTTCCATCTCCTTTCTTCTATTCCTCCTCCTCACATTATCACATCCCACCCTCCTCCTCCTCCTCCTCCTCCTCCTCCTCCTACTTATTAACATCCTCTTCCACCACCTCGGCCGAAGACTGTCAATTAAAGGAGAGAGACGAGGCTGGGTGGGAGCCAGAGTGTGTCTCCTTGAAGTCGGCCTGGAACACACGAGCAAGGAGGCGGCGGAGGGCGACACAAGACCACCACATCACCAGGCAAGGACATAATGATACTCGAGGACCAAAGGACACCAAAGGATACAGAGTTGAGGATACAGAAGGATACTCATGGCATTAAAGACTCATCATCATAACTCTTTTTTTTTTTTTTTTTACTGTTTCGTGTATTTCCTCTTTGTCCTCCATGTCTGTTCCTTCCTCCTCTTCCTCCTCCTCCTCTTTCTTATCCTTTTTCCTCTTCTTCTGCCTCCTTCCTATGACCAGTTTCTCCTCATTCTTATCCTTCTCTTCGTCCTCCATGTCTGTTCCTTCCTCCTCTTCCTCCTGCTCCTCTTTCTTATCCTTTTCTCTCTTCTTCCTCCTTCCTATGACCAGTTTCTCCTCATTCTTCTCCTTCTCTTCGTCCTCCATGCCCATATCCTCCTTCCTAGGACACGCAAGGATATAAGAAGAGTAAAAAGATCAGTTATAGGGAAGCACAGGGAAGGAAACAGAATACTAGAGGATGTAAGGAGAGCAATGGATAAGGAGCGAAGGATACCAAAGATACTGGAACACCTAAGGACCCCAAAGGATAGAGCTAAGATGAAAAGGATACTGGAGGACTCAAGGACACCAAAGGATAGAGCACAAGATGAAGAAGGATACTCAAGAACCTAGACACTGAAGGATACACAAGGATATAAAAAGAGTAAGGAGATTAGCTATAAGGATACACAATGAAGGAAACAGATGAATGCTGAAGGATGTAAGGAGAGCAAAGGATGAAGAGATAAGGATATGGAAGGATACTCAAGGATCTGAAGAGGCAATAGAATATGCAAGAATATAAATAGAGTGGAGAGGTCATAAGGATACAAAAAGGATAAGTAAGGTGAGGAGGTGAAGGAAAGGTAAGGTTAAGTTAGGTAAGGTAAGATAAGGAGGTAAGGCAGAGGTATGTTAAAGGTTAAGTTAGGTAAGGTTAAGCTATGGAGGTTAGATAAGGTAAAGTTAGGCAAGGTAAAGAAGGAGGATAAAGGTAAGGTTAATTTACGTAAGGTTAAGTTAGGTAAAGGTTAGGTAAGATAAGGAGGTAAGGCAAAGTTAGGGTTAGGTTAGGTTAGGTTAGGTTAGGTAAGGTTAGGTAAAGTTAGGTAAGATAAGATAAGTTAGGTATGATAAGTTAGGTAAGGTAAGATAAAGTAAGGTAATGGTTAGGTAAGGTACGGAGGTTAGGTAAGGTAAGGAGGTCAGGTTAGGTTAGGTTAGGTAAGGAGGTTAGGTAAAGGTAGGTAAGATAAGTTAGGTAAGGTAAGATAAGGTAAGGTAATGGTTAGGTAAGGTACGGAGGTCAGGTAAGGTAAGGAAGTCAGGTAAAGGAAAGGTAAGGTTAGGTAAGGTAAGGTAAGGTCAGGTAAAGGAAAGGTAAGGTTAGGTAAGGTAAGGTAAGGTCAGGTAAAGGAAAGGTAAGGTTAGGTAAGGTAAGAATGTGGAGTAAAGGTGTATTTTAGAGTGTATTTTCTTTCCTCGTTTTCTTTTGTGATCTACCTGGTGTCTTGTGGGCAGGTAAGAGGAGAGAGGAGTGTCCGGCCCCGCCCTCGACAACCCATGGAGCTCAACAGACAACGCTAAGTAGGTAGTCTCGTTATGAGCCAATAGGTGTCTTGTTACCTGTTCCTACCTGTACTTAAGTGGCTCCTCTTTCTCCTCTTCCTCCTCCTCCTCCTCTTAGATAACCAATGCCTTCTATTCTTTTTCCCCTTCTTTTTCTTTTCATTATTTTTTTCTATTTTTTCCTTATTCTTTTCTTCTACGTCGATTTTTCTACTTCTTGTTCTTTTTCCTTTTTTTTTAAGTTCTGGTTTTTCTTTCTTTCTTTCTTTCTTTCTTTCTTTTTCTTCTTCTTCTTCTTCTTCTTCTGCTTCTCCTTCTCCTACATTATCAATTTTTCTTTTTTATTGTTTCTTATATTTCTTATGTCTTTCTTCATCTTCTCCTCGTCCTCGTCCTCGTCCTCGTCCTCCTCTTCCTCCTCCTCCTCCTCCTCCTCCTCCTATTACTAACTTGTCTTCCATTTCCACCGTCACCAACACCTCTCCTCTCCCTCCTCCTCCTCCTCCTCCTCCTCCTCCTCCTCCTCCTCCACTGGACATTCTGTAGATAGTTCAATCCACGCCTCGGTTCGTCTCCCAGCATCCTTGACCTTCTCTCCGCCCTCCTGGTGACCTCGTGACCTTCCCAGCGAGTGAGTGACATGTCTTCGGTTTTGACATAATCTAATTGTGTTTCCTTGCCTCCCCACTCCCTCCATTCCCTTTACTCCCCTTTGGTGTTTCCCTTTTCTCCCCCTCCCCTTCCCTTCCTCTTTCTCTCTTCTCTTTTCCTACCCTTCCCTCCTTCTTCTCTCTCTCCTTCCATTTATTTCATTTATTTCCCTTTTCTTTCTTCCCTTCGTTCAATTCTTCTTCTCTTTCTTTCCAATTATTTTATTCCTTTTCTTTCCCCTCCCTTTTTTTTCCTTTCCTTCCCTTCCTCCTCTCTCGCATTCATTTTCTTTCATTTCTTTCACTTCCCCTTTATTTCCTTTCCCTTTTCCTCTCCTTTCCTCTTCTCTCTTATTTCTTTCCTTCCTTTCTCCTCTCTTCTTTTCTCTCCTTCCCTTCCTTTCCAGTCCCTCTCCCTTCCCCTCCTTTCTTATTTATTTTCTTCCCTTCCCTTTACTTTCCCTCCTTTTCCTTTCTCCTCTCATTCCTTACCTTCCTCTCATTCTTATTTTTTTTCCTTTCCTATTCTTTCAATGTTTCCTTTACCCTCCCCTCACTTTTCCTTTTCCTATCCTTCCCTTCCCTTCCTTACCCATCCCATCCCACCAATTCCCTACCCTTCCCCTGCCTACCAAACGCCATGGGATACAAGACGATAAAAAAATGGGGCAACAAAGGAAAAAAATAAATAAAAATGTTGGCCTAGTGAAGTCTCCCCTCTAGCGTGTGTTTTTTTGAGTCCCGTTTTCTTTGTTGTCTTTCGTGGTTAATATATCGGATATCCGTGACGCTGTTGTTGTTTTTGTTGTCGCGATCTTGCGGGGAAGGAAAGTGGATCAGAAGACGTGGAAAAGAAGAATTATTGGAGGGAAAGAAAATGGATAAAAGAAATAAGAAATGAAAATATGAAAGAGTAAGAAGATAAAGAAGAGAGTGTGGGAAAATATGATGAAAAGATGACAGACAGAATCATTAGAAAAGGGTGAGACACAAGACATGATAAAAAGATTAGGGAAAAGATAATGAAAAATATGAAAGATTAAGAAGAAGATAAAGAAGAGAGTGTGGGAAAATATGATAAAAAGACGACATCCAGAATCATTAAAAGAGGGTGAGATACAAGACGTGATAGAAAGATTAGGGAAAAGATAAAAAATAAAAGAAAAACACATGAAGAACAACAACAACAAAAAAGATAAGGTAGATAAGAGGGAGAGTGGAAAATATTGATAAAGAAAAAGAGAAAGCAGAGAACCAAAGGAAAATAATGGAAAGTTACAAAAAGATTAGAAAAAAGATAATGGATAAAAGAAAAATAGACATAAAGAACAACAACAACAAGGAAAATAATAGAAAGTTACAAAAAGATTAGGAAAAAGATACTGAATGAAAGAAAAATAAGACATAAAGAACAACAACAACAACAAAAGATAAGGTAGATAAGAGGGAGTGTGGAAAATATTGATAATGATAAAGAGAAAACAGAGAACCAAAGGAAAATAATGTTAAGTTACAAAAAGATTAGAAAAAAGATAATAGATAAAAGAAAAATAGACATAAAGAACAACAACAACAACAAAAGATAAGGTAGATAAGAGCGAGTGTGGAAAATATTGATAATGAAAGAGAGAAAACAGAGAACCAAAGGAAAATAATGGAAAGTTACAAAAAGATTAGGAAAAAGATACTGAATGAAAGAAAAATAAGACATGAAGAAAAACAACAAAAAAAGATAAGGTAGATAAGAGGGAGTGTGGAAAATATTGATAAAGAAAAAGAGAAAGCAGAGAACCAAAGAAAGATAATGGAAAGTTAGAAGATGTGGGAAACAGAGATAGTGGATGGGAACTGAACAAGAGAAATGAAAATAAAAAGTTGAAAAGAGAAAGAAAAGAAGAATGAGAGCCATGGAACAGAACTAAGATGAGGAGATGAAGGGGAGGAAAATAAATACAGGGAAAGAAAATGAAAACAGGGAAGAGGAAGTGTTGGAAAAAACGACGGAGAGGAGGAAGAAAAAGAAAACAAGAGTAATAAAAAGAAATCGAGGGAAAAACAAACAAACAAACAAACAAAAAAACAACAACAACAACGCAATGGAGGAAAAAAAAGGCCAAGGAAAAGAAAGCAGGAAAAAAGAATTAATGAAACAAATACAATTGATAAAGAAAATGACAAGAAATACAAAAACCGATAAAGAAGTAAAAAAATAAATTATAAAAAAACGAAAAATATACAGAATGAAGTAGAAAAATATATATCAGCATAATAATAATGCATTAATGTTATCTAATCATCAGGTTATCATATTTACACTAATAGGCCTACCCTCAAATCACACCTGAGCCTACCAATGAACGTTTTCACCTTTACTAATCAATTTCAAGGTCACAGGTGCAAGATTAGTCAGGTAACGGAGCCTCCATAACACCCAAAAGCTCTTCCCTCCTCCTCCTCTTCCTCTTCCTCCTTCTCCTCTCTACCAACTCCTCTCTCTCTCTTCTTCCCTTCATCTCAATTCCTCCTATTCCTCCATTCGTGTTTTTTGCTTCTTTTCTTTCTTCCTGCTTTCTCTTTATCTCATCTTTCAATTTTCCTTAATCTCGTTATTGTCCTTCTTCTCCTGATCCTCTTTTCTCCTCATCTCCTCCACTTCCTCCTTCTCTCCAATCACCTATTCTTCCTATTTTCCTTTATCTTTTTTCTCATATTTTCTTCGTTTTCTTTTCTGCCTCCTTTCTTCCTTCCTATTCTCTCCCTTTTTTTTCTTCTCCTGATCCTCTTTTCTTATCATCTCCTCCACTTCCTCCTTCTCTCCAATCACCTATTCTTCCTATTTTCCTTTATCTTCTTCTTTCTCAAATTTTCTTCGTCTTTTCTGCCTCCTTTCTTCCTTCCTATTATCTCCCTCTTTTTTCTTCTCCATTCAACCTACTTTTCTTCCCTTTCCTCCACTTCCTCCTTCTCTCCAATCACCTATTCTTCCTATTTCCTTTATTTTCTTTCTAATATTTTCTTCGTCTTCTTTTCTGCCTCCTCCCATTATCCTATTAACCTCCTTCTTTCTTTTATATTCTCTCCCTCTTTTTTCTTCTCTATTCAAATTACTTTTCTTCCCTTATCTCTTCCTTAATACTTCATCATCATCACCTCTTACCCTCTATCTCCTTCCTCCTCCTCCCTCCTCCTCCTCCTCCTCCTGCGGTAACCCTTCCCTTCGACTAATTAGGGCAGGGCTGCTGATCCTTCTCCCTTCTCATATTGTCTCACCCGTGTGGTGGTCGAGGCAGACAGATTAGAGTGTGTGTGTGTGTGTGTGTGTGTGTGTGTGTGTGTGTAATGCATATCTCTCCCTCTCTGTCTGTCTGTCTGTCTGTCTGTCCGTCTCTCTCTCTCTCTCTCTCTCTCTCTCTCTCTCTCTCTCTCTCTCTCTCTCTCTCTCTCTCTCTCTCTCTCTCTCTCTCTCTCTCTTTTTCCCAGGTCGATGTCACATGTCTCCTGGGCAATGTTTTCAACGAACGTACTCTCTCTCTCTCTCTCTCTCTCTCTCTCTCTCTCTCTCTCTCTCTCTCTCTCTCTCTCTCTCATACGACGAAACGCCACAACAATTTACTATAACAACAACAACTACAACAACAACAGCAATACCATCATAAACAACTACAACTTCTTTAAAAAAAAATTAGTGAATGTTAAAAAAATGAATATAGTTTTTCTTTGGGTGTTTATTCAAGATGTTTTGTTGTTAAATGTGAGGTGTTCAATTTAACTGTTTATTTGATTTACCTTTATTCCTTTCGACGAACCTGAGTTGACCTGAAAAGATGAAGAGAAGAAAACTATATTAAAAGGGAGAATAAGGAATACACTTTTTATATTAACTACTCGCACAAAATAAATAAAAAAAACACTGGAATAAAAAAATAAAAAATTAACCAACTTTTAACGATGTAAGATTAAGAGAAATTAGACAAAAAAAATTAAGTAAAAATATTTCTTTCAGCCCCCCCTAAAAGAAGAAAAAAAATCTTGTAGAAAAAAAACTAAACTAATGAGAGAGAAAGAGAAAGAGAAAGAGGAAGAAAATAAAGAAAACGAGTTTGGAAAAAAGAAAACAATCAGGAAAGGATAATTAACTTTGCGAAGAGAGAGAGAGAGAGAGAGAGAGAGAGAGAGAGAGAGAGAGAGAGAGAGAGAGAGAGATAAAAAAATATAAAACAGCAACAAATTAAATTGTTGAAGATGTTTGAACGTAATTATCGAGCGTGTTAGAGTGTGTGATGAGCAAATAACGTGATTAAGGACCGTTCATAGATAATTGGCTACTGTCTGTCTCGCTGTCTGTCTGTCTGTGTGTCTGTGTGTCTGTGTGTTTGCCTCTATGTTATTTTTATAGTCTGGTTTTTCCCCTTGTTTGTCGATGTCTGTCTGTCTGCACCTCTGTTTGTCTGTATCTGTCTGTTTTTATGTTTGTGTGTTTATCTGTTCTTTGCTGTATCTGTTTTTTTCTCGTCTGTCTCACTTTATCTATCAATCAATCTATCTGTCTATTTGTCTAGCTGTCTGTCTCATTCTGTCTGTCTCTCTGTATGTATGTATGTATGTTTGTTTGTGTCTTCCAGCCTGTCTGTCTTCTATTTGTCAATCTCTGTCTGTCTGTCTATCTGTCTGTCTGTCTGTCTGTCCGTCTGTACCTCTCTCTCTCTCTCTCTCTCTCTCTCTCTCTCTCTCTCTCTCTCTCTCTCTCTCTCTCTCTCTCTCTCTCTCCTCGCTAATGGGTCTTTATCACTTTCAAGGAAAAAAAATAACAACTTTCGGGCCCAGCATTTTGGGAGCCGGGCGGGAGGCGATGAGTTCCCGAAGATTGTGAGGAAGAAAGAAAAGATAAAATGAAAAGGATAAAAAAAAAGGCTATTATATTGTTGCTGAGGAGGTGGTGATGGTGGTGGTGACTGTCGTGGTAGTAGTAGTAGTAGTAGTAGTAGGAGGAGGAGGAGGAGGAAGAGGAGGAATAGAAGACAAAATACGGATAGAAGAACGAGGAGGAGAATGAAGAGGAGGACGGAGATAAAGAAGACAAGGAGGAAGAAGAAAAAGAGAAGAGGAAGAGGAGAAGAAGGAGGAGGAGCTGTTCTTTTCGTCTTCTTCTTCTTCTTATCATTATTACAAGATCACCAAAATCACTTCCTCACGCATAATAACAATAACAACAATAACAACAATGACAAAACTAATAAATAAACGCAGAACGCCGACGGTACCCACAATAAAACGCACCAACAAACAACAAACAACAATAAAAACCAGCAGACCTTAACACCTGTCTCCCCTGGACCCCTTTACCTGAGCAGACGCCACTCACGAGATCTCAGGTGAGCGGCGGAGAGGCGGGACAAACACTTGCTGAAGACGAGACGGGGAAAAGGTGATAAACAGGAGGAGGAGGAGGAGAAGGAGGAGAACGCAAAGGAGAAGAAGGAGGAGGAAAAAGGAAAAATGAACAAGAAAATGAAAAGGTTAAAAGGAGGAAAAGGAAAGGAGGAGGAGGAGGAGAAGGAGGAGAACTCAAAGGAGAAGAAGGAGGAGGAAAAAGGAAAAATGAACAAGAAAATGAAAAGGTTAAAAGGAGGAAAAGGAAAGGAGGAGGAGGAGGAGGACGCGGAAGAGAAGGAGGAAAAAGGAAAAATGAACAAGAAGGAAAATGAAAAGTTTAGAAGGAGGAGAAGGAAATCCAAAACGAGGAGAAAGTGGAAATAGAGAAAACAAGATGAAACAAATAATAAGGAGGAAACAGACAACGAATAAGAAGAAGGAGAAGAAGGAGAACGAAGATAATATTAAAACGAAGAGTAAGAAGAAGAAAACTGAGTAAAAATGATAAGACAGGTAAGGATGGAAGGAAAAACTGAAGAAGAAAAAGAGGAACAAGAGAAAAGAAAAGAATGAACTCTAGGAAAAGGGAAAGGAAGAGAGAAAATGGGAAAAGTAAAGAAGTAAATGGAAGAGAGAGAGAGAGAGAGAGAGAAAATGGAGGAAAGAATGGAGGAGAAAACGGAGGCACAGTGAAAAATGGTGATAAACAAAGAGGAAGAGGAGGAGGAGGAGGAGGAGGAGGAGGAGGAGGAGGATGAGGATGAGAAGGAGGGAATAGAAAACAAGAAGAGGAAACAGAGGAAAAGTGAAAATGACACAAAATAAGGAGAAAGAAAAGAAAGTAAAAGAAAAAGAAAACGAAGACGAGGTGTAGGATGATAAGGAGGAAGAAAACGGGGAGGATCGAGATAAGAGGTTCCGATCCTTTTAGTATGGGATCAAATTCTCTCTCAACAACACTTTTTAGGACTCGATGCTTTAAGGAGACATGTAGAGAGACTTCACTGTTAATGGCTGCAAGGGTGTGAGAACTGGAGGAGGAGGAGGAGGAGGAGGAGGAGGAAAAAGAAGGAAAATAAAGGAAAACAATACAGAGGAGGAGTAGGAAAAAGAAGGAAAATAAAGGAAAACAATAGAGGAGGAGGAGGAAAAAGAAGGAAAATGAAAGAAAATAAAACAAAGATGATAAATGTAAGAAGGGAAAAGAAAACTAAAAAAAGACAAAAAGAGGAAAAAAATATACAGATGAGGAAAAGAGGAAAACAAAAACAAAGGAGGAAAAAAGAAGGAAAAGTAAATCGAAAAGAAGGAAAAAGGGAAAAAAAAGCAAAATATGATACAAATGAGGAGGAGGAGGAAAAGGGAAACGAAGGAGGAGGAGGAGGAGGAAAATGTCTCTCATCACCACTACCATCGTTTTAAAGGCGATGGTGGGAGGTATGTAGTCTGTCTCTCTCTCTCTCTCTCTCTCTCTCTCTCTTAGTGTTTTCTTACCGGCATTTTTCTCTATTTTCTCTCCTTTTATCTTCATGTTGTTTTCTTTATTGATTTTTTTCCTTTCTCATTCCTTCTTTCATTCTTTTCCTCTTTTTTCCCCAATTCTTACAGACTTTCTTTCATCGTCTCCTTTGATATTTTTACTTGTCTCTCTCTCTCTCTCTCTCTCTCTCTCTCTCTCTCGATTAATTTAATGATCCAATATCCTCTCTGTGTATCCATTCCATTTACCTGTCCTTTTAATGCAGAACAATTAGCTACCTGAGTTCCACCTTGATTCGCCGTGACACCCTACCTTGATTTGGTTACGGGAGTGCAAGTGAATAAATAAAAAATAAATGAGCTGACAGATAATGGGAAATAGGTGTGAATAGGCTATGGGGAGGGAGGGAGGAAGGGAAGGGAAGGGAAGGGAAGGGAAGAGAGGGAGAAGGAGAGATATAGATTGATAGAGAATAAAAATGTATCAAAATAAATAACGACTGTAAAAGCGAATAAAAAATAGATTGGTGAAACAGGTGTGGACAGGTATGGGGGGGGGGGGGGAGAAAGGGAGAGCTAAAGGAAAGGAAAGGAAGGAGATAGATAGATAGATAGATAGGTAGATAGAGAAGATGAAAATATATCAAAAGGAAGAATGATTGAAAGAAAAAAAAGTGACAAAATATGAATGTTGAGAAAAAAAAAGAAAAAGAAAGAAAAAAAGGAAGAAAAATGTGAAGAAGGAAAGATGGAACAGAGAGAGAGAGAGAGAGAGAGAGAGAGAGAGAGAGAGAGAGAGAGAGAGAGAGAGAGAGAGAAAGTAAAAATATCAAAGGAAAGAATGAAAGAATAAGGAAAAAAAGAGGAAAAGAATGAAGAAATGGGAAAAGAAATGAGAAAGGGAAAAATCAAT
>NC_066561.1:6861520-6871520 GCF_024679095.1 Eriocheir sinensis | reverse complement strand
CACACACACACCTGTCTCGTCCCCTTTACTCCCCCCCTTCCCCCTCCTCTCCTTCTCCTCCCTCCCCCCCACATACAAGAGTCTTCCTTAACCCACAAGAGTAATTTGGGATAACTTGCATCAACGATCTCAGGTGGTGTCGCATTTACCTGCGCTCAAAGCCTAATTACTTTCTCCCCCCTCCCATCCCTCCCCCCCTCACCTGAGCCGCCAGACAGGTGCTAATTGATGGAAGGCGGGAGTGAATATGCTAATTAAGTGCTCGGCTATGATATTAATCCCTCGAGGAGCCGATTACGTGCATGAGTGTGAGATAATGTAATGGGAGATCCTCGTTAATGAAGAGGCTGAGAAATACCTGTTCCTTAAGGGGAGCATCCGAACACCTCTCCCCCCCCCGAAACTGACCTCTTTTTTGGCCACTCATCTATACTCTTATTTATATCGGGGCAGTGGTAAGAGGGCTTTTTTTTTACAGGGGCAGTGGTTAGAGGGCTTTTTTTTTACAGGGGCAGTGGTTAGTGGGCTTTTTTTTTACAGGGGTAGTGGTAAGCAAATAAGACAAAGAAAAGTGAAGAAAAGTAAAGAAAAAAGTAGGGAAAGAAAAGTGGGTAGTGTTTAGCAAAAAAGAAAAGAAAGAAAAGTGAAGAAAAGTAAAGAAAAAATTGGGAAAGAAAGAAGTAAGTTAAAGAAAAGTAAAGAAAAAAGTAAGAAAAGAAAAAAGTAGGCAGTGGTTAACAAAAAAGAAAAGAAAGAAAAGTGAAGAAAGGTAAAGAAAAAAGTAGGGAAAGAAAAAAAGTAAGTTAAAGAAAAGCAGAAGTAAAGAAAAAAGTAAGGAAAGAAAAAAGTAAGTTAAAGAAAAGTAAAGAAAAAAGTAAGGAAAGAAAAGTGAGCAGTGGTTAGCAACGAAGAAAAGAAAGAAAAGTGAAGAAAAATAAAGGAAAAATTAGGAAAGAAAGAAGTAAGTTAAAAAGTAAAGAAAAAAGTAAAGAAAACAAAACCCTGCACGTGACTCTCCGGTGCAATAGCCTTTTGTTGAACAGCGCCATGACTTATGAGAATACCTGGAAACACCATCACACCGACCCGACGACTGCCCGGGAAATAAATAAAACTGAAATACTGAACAAGAGGAAATCCCGAGGCAGACAACCATCACGAATAATAGAAATTACTGATGCGAAAAAAAAGGACACTGACACAACAGAAAGAAACAAACAAACTCTTACAAACAAATGAAAAAAAAGAAGAAGAAAAAACGAGGTGACAAAGATAGGAATATACATGAAGGAAAGGATGTGGAAATAAAATAATAATGAGAGAAAATGAAGATAATGAAGGCTATTGCTACTACTACTACTACTACTACTACTACTACTACTGCTACTGCTACTACAAAAACAGCAACAGCAACAACAGTAACAACAACAACAATAGCAAGAGCAACAACAATAAGAACAACAATACCAATCGTAATAATAATAATAATAACAATAATAATAATAATAATAATAATAATAACAATAATAATAATAATAATAATTCCACTCCCAAACCCGTTCATTCCTCCGAGAAAGAGAATGGAATGAGGTCAAAACGTAACTTCAATGGAGGAAAGACGAAAGGCGCTGAGGGAAAAAAAGAAGGAAGAAAAAGAATAGAAAAACGAAGAAAAGGAAATCAAGAAGAGAAATAAGTGAAAAGCATGAGAAAAAAGAAAAGAAGAACAGCCAAGAAAGAAACAAAGTGATAGAGAAGAAAAAGAAACCAAAGATAGGAAGGAAGAGGAAAGAATAAAAGAAAAAAGAAAAAGAAAGAAAATGATGGAACAAAAAAGAAAAAGAAACAGGGATAGAAAGACGTGAAAGCAAAAAAAAAAAAGAAATAAAGAAAAACTAAGACAGAAAGAAAATGATAAAGAAAAAGACACCAAGAAGAGAGAGAAAAAAGGGGGAAAATGACAAAGAAAAAATGAAAAAGAAACCAATGATAGGAAGGAAGTGAAACGCAGAACAAAAAAATAAAAAAAAATAAAAAAATAAAAAAAAGGTAAAAACGAAGAAAAAATGAATGAAAGTAAGAAAAATAAGTAAATAAACACACCTCCCTCCCACACCGATCATTACGTTCCCCTCCCAGCAATTAACGGTCTAAAATAAATGTTCCCTGGCTGACCCGTTGCGTAGGCGAGGCGACATCCGAAGAAGCGCTACATAGGGCGAGGCATTTTTTATATTATTGTTTCCTTTTTTGTGTGTGCCCTTGAGCCGTCTCCTTTGTTGTAAGAAAAAAAAAAAGAAAGAAAAAAAACAGTATATATGTCATTTTCGTAGTATTTTGTGTTTGGTTGGGGAGCTTACGAACATGATGTACAGGACTGTCAAACTGGACCTCAGACACCATAATACCCCCCCCCCCCCCCGATCAGGTTAACAAGGCGGCGTTTAAAGGGGCGGGATAGCTCGTGTTTACTGTCTTGTTGCGATAGTGAGTGTGTGAGAGTTCATGATTTTTTTTTTCTTTTCTGGGATGATGTTTTTTTTAGTACTGATGTTGCTGCTACTACTACTACTACTACTACTACTACTACTACTACTTCTACTTCTACTACTACCTCTTCGCATCTTTCTTCTCTTTTTTCTTTTTTTTTATTTATTTTCCTCTCCTTGTCTTTCTTCTTTTTCTTTCCGTTTTCCTTTTCTTCTTCCTCCTCTTTTTCTTCTTCTTCTACTACTACTACAACTACTATTACTACTACTTCTACTACTACAACTACTACTACTTCTACTACTACTACTGCTGCTGTACTACTTCGACTACTATTACTACTACTACTACTACTACTACTTCTACTTAAACTACTCCTACTATTTGGACCTAATCTACTACTTTCTAAAACAGTTTCCCAGCTCTCTTTCTCAAACTCAAAACCCTCACACACACACACACACACACACACACACACACACACACACACACACACACACACACACACACACACACACTTTGTCATCTCCTGAGAGTCCTTTGGGGGACAAAATGAAGCAATATCTCACGCCATTTACGAAATTAAATCTTAAAAAAAATATCGAAGCAGAAAAGGAGCCGAGTTAACTTGTGGCCATTTTAATCCTTTTGTTGTCATTAGTTACATTTTTATCATCATTATTTTTATCATCGTCATTCTCAATCTTGTTATCAATCTTTTTCTTTTTCATTTTTTTTTCGTAAATTTCTTTATACTTATTTTCTTCCTCCTACTAATTCTACAGCTATTTCCACTTCTACTACTACTACTACTACTACTACTACTACTACCAATTCCACTACTACTACTACTACTACTACCATCAACCCCACCACCACTAATACAACCAACACCACCACAACTACTACTACTACTACTACTACTACTACCAGCACCAGTGTGTCCCGGGCATCGGTAATTAGGTTCCCTCCCTCGCTGATTTAGGCGACGCAGCTGATTAAAAATGATCCAATTTCTTGAAGGCCTCGTTATGAAAGGGTTAGACGGGACGCCGGGCTGCTCGCAAGGCTTTTTGTTTCGCTTCTCTTTTGTTTGTTTTTCTTTACTTTTGTTTTCTTTCGTCTTTATTTTTTTTATTTTATTTGTTATTAGTGCGTGTTTTTATGTTTTCTCCTGTTTTTGTTTGCTTATTTTACCTTTTTTTTTGTTTTCTTGTACGTTTTTTTTTGTGTTTTTTAGTCGTTTCGTTTTTCGTGGTTTTCTTATATTTCTCTTCGTTTTTTCGTTTTTCAGTATGTTTTCTTTTATTTCTCTTCGTTTTACATGATGTTTTCTAATTTTTCTCTTCGTTTTCATGATGTTTTCTTATATTTCTATTTGTTTTTTCCGTTTTTTGTTTTCTTTGGTGTTTTTTTCTTATTCTTTTCAGTCTTGTCTTTTTCTTTCCTTCTGTCTTTTTTTGTTAATTTTTCGTTTTCTATTTGTCGTTTTCGGTAACTATTGTTTTCGTCGCTTTTAGGAACTTTTTCGTTTTTTTTGGGTCATTCGTTAGATATTTCGTTTGATTTTTGTCGTTTTTTGTGCATTATTTTTTTCCTTTATGTTTGGAAGCTTTAACGATTCCTTTTAATATTTTTGGTAGGTTTTTCATTTTCATTTCTCTATTTTTTGGGAACTTTATATTTTCCGTGTGTCGTTTTCGGGAGCTGTTAATGGCTTGGTTCATATTCTGTAAATCTTTTTTGGTTTATGTTTTATTTTACTTCAACTGAATTCCTTTTATTTGATTAATTTTTCGTTTTATTTGTGTGTGTATTTAGCTTGGCAGTTATTAAAAGTAGTTTTCTCCTTCCTCTTTTCAACTTTTTATCTTCTATTTCTTAATCATTTCATTTATTCATTTTTCAGTTCACTTTTTCAATCGCAGTCAAATTTATATACAAGTTCATTTTTTTCAATTACATTCAAATTCATATTCAAATTCACTTTTTCAATCACATTCAAATCTATATTCAAGTTCACCTTTCCAATCACATTCAAATTTACATTGAAGTTTACTTTTTCACATTCAAATATACATTCAAATTCACGTTTCCAATCACATTCAAATTTACATTGAAGTTTACTTTTTCACATTCAAATATACATTCAAATTCACGTTTCCAATCACATTCAAATTTACATTCAAGTTCACTTTTTCAATCACATTCAAATTTATATTCAAGTTTACTTTTTCAATCACATTCAAACCATTAGCCATTTTCACTTTCAATCGCGGGGTTACTAAACATTTCCAACTCATTTTCTATTGTTTCGAGGACCTACAATGACAACTGGTACCAAATAACATGTTCTTTGAGGAAATAAAAGAGAAAAAAGAAATATATATCCCACGGAAATGTCGTGTAATTTGAACCCTAATGACACAGTAACTGAAATCTGATCCTCCATTGTTTGTCGTATTAAAACAAGGACAAAACCCCCAACTGTAATTATTTTCCCATTTCCTCGACGCTAAAAGACTGGTCAAACTATTAAGGTCAAAAAAAGAAACATTGGAACCACTCCCTCTTTACATTCCCTAAGCGCTCAATTAACTAAAAGGAAAGGGGAAAGAAAGGGAAAAGGAAAAACAGAGGTACGGGGAGATGAAAACTAAGAGGAGAGAATGAGAAAAGGGGAAAGGAAAGAAAGGGAAGGAAGTGGTGAAATTCAAGAAGGGAAGAAGAAAATAATGGAGTTGTTTTTGAAGTGAAAAATAAATAATAAGAAAGGAGAGAAAAGAAAATGAAATGAAATGTGGAAAAAAAAAGAGAATGAGAAAAAGGGAAAGGAAAGAATGGGCAGGAAGTAGTCAAATTCAAGAAAGTTAATGAAAAAAGAAAGAGAAGAAGAAAATGGAGTTGTTATTGAAGTGAAAAATAAATTATATGAAAGGAAAGAGAAGAAGAGGAAACAAAATGTGGAATAAAAATAAAGAGAATGAGGAAAAGGAAAGAAAAGGAGGGAAGTGGTGAAATTCAAGAAGGGAAGAAGAAAATAATGGAGTTGTTTTTGAAGTGAAAAATAAATTATATGAAAGGAAAGCGAAGAAAAGGAACTGAAATGTGGAATAAAAAAAGAGAATGAGAAAAAGGGAAAGGAAAGAAAGGAAAGGAAGTAGTGAAATTCAAAAAGGACGAATGAAAAAAAAGAAAGAAAAGAAGAAAATAATGGAGTTGTTGAAGTGAAAAATAAATCATATGAAAGGAAAGAGAAGAAAAGGAAGCGAAGAGTGGAAATTGAAAGGAATGAATAAGTAGGGAAAGCAAAGAAGGATGAGAAGGAATTATTAGACTGGAGAGAATAAACAAAATATCGATAGAAAAATGAAATGAAGTAGAAAATGACAACAGACTAAAGGAGAGGAAATAAAATAAGTGAATAAGGAAAAAAAAATGCAAAAGGGAAAAAATCTAAGAAAAAAAAAGGAATTATCGAACTGAAAACAAAAACAAATTACCAATAGAGAAATCAAATAAAATAGAACATGGCAAGAACAACAACAACAACAACAAAACAAACGAGGAAATGACAATAATAAAAAATGGGAAAAACAAACACACAAAGCAAAAAGGGTAACCAGCGAACCGGAACGTAAACAAACACACAAAAAAACAAACAAACAAACAAATCACGTCCACCTGTGTCCTAAAACGCTGAAGGTAAACAACAAAAAAAAAAAAAATCGAAAAAACACACACAAAAAAAAAAAAAACACGCGACCACAATCACTTTAATCACGGACGTTTGGGAAATAATATTAGTGTTGCCTCCGGGAAAGAAAAAAAAGAGAGAAAAAAAGAAAATGGAAAAAAAAGATATCGATGTTTTTTTTATCCTACAAATTGGGTTTCGAGCGAATATCCTGTTGTCCCGGTTTTTTTTTTCAGTTTCCGTTTTCCATCATTCTGTTGATTCTCCGAGGATTAGATTTGCATGACTGACCCACTCTCTCTCTCTCTCTCTCTCTCTCTCTTCCTTTCTTTAGATTTTTCGTCCCAACCCTTCCGCAGTTTTATCATTCTGGACAGACTTCAAGTTCTCTCTCTCTCTCTCTCTCTCTCTCTCTCTCTCTCTCTCTCTGTTCCTTAATTTCTTTCCTGGTTCTTAAGTTTTTACACGAATTAGTTTCTCCTTCGGGCTTTCTCTCTCTCTCTCTCTCTCTCTCTCTCTCCCCGCATAGGAAACTCAATGGCCTCTTCTTCGTTCCCTTCCTCCCTCCCATCCTTCCTCCCTTCCTTCCTTCCATCCTTCCATCCTTCCTTCCATCCTTCCTTCCTTTCTTTCTTTGTATCCCAGTTTTATGTTACCCTTACTCTAGTTTTCCCAGCAATTAAGTCTCTCTCTCTCTCTCTCTCTCTCTCTCTCTCTCTCTAACCACGAGCATAAAACCGCCAATAGCCAACAAGCAGACCAACAAACATCCTGTCTGAGTCTGGTTCTGTCTCGTTCGTTGAGTCGAGACCAAACGAGCTCAACGAAACACATCTCGAAGCTTCGGCAAGGACAGATCGAGGCAATGAAGCTTTTATTGGGTCTGGCCGAACCAAATTGGACAGTTTTAGGCAATGCGACAATTCCGAAGGCAACACACAAACACACACACTTACCCCTCTCTTCCCACTCTCTCTCTCTCTCTCTCTCTCTCTCTGATTACCTCACATTTACCTGTTGAACACCTGTACCTTTCCTACCTTCCCGCCTCTTCCCCTCCCTCTCCCACCTCCCCTTTCTCCCTTCCTCTCTTCCTTCCTTTTCTTCTTTCTCCTCCTCCTCCACCTTTCTTCTTTAGCAAGTGAAATGTTCCTTCCATTTCCTTTCCTCCACTTTCCTTTCCCTTTCTTCCTTCCATTTTCCTCTTTCCTTCTCATTCAGTTTTCCTTTCTTTTTATTTCTCCTTTTTTTTCTCTCCATTTCTTTCCCTAAATTCAGTTCCTCTTTTCCTTTCAATTCACTCCTCTTACGGTTTTCTATTTCCCTCTTTTATTTTCCTTTTTCCACTCCATTACTTTCCTTCCATATACTTCTCTTAGTCTCCATCTCCCTCTCTTTCTTCAAATTCCTTTTCTATCGTATTCTTTTCTATTCTCCTCCATTTCCTTCCTTTTCTTCCAATTTCCATCTTTCTTTTCTCTTTTAGCTCCTATTTCACTTTCCTTCAATTTTCTTTCCTCCCATATTCTTTTCTCTTACCCTTCATTTTCCTCTTTTTCCTTTACTTTCAATTCCTTTTTTTCTTTCCTCTTTCAGTTTCTATTTCTCTTTCCTTCCATTTTCTTTCCTCCCATATTCTTTTACCCTCCATTTTCCTCCTACCTCCTGATTGCTCTCCTTCCAACTCTCTCTCCTCCCTCTCCTACCCTCCACTTCCCTCCTTCCAATCCCCTTCCTTCCATCTCCATCTCTCCCAGCCTCCATTTATTTTCTCCATCGCCCATTCCTGTCCCTTCCCTCTCCTCTTCCTCCCTTCACCTGCGTCACGGTCAGAGGTCAAGGTGAGGGGTCACGGGTACGAAGGTCACACGCTCCGAAAGTTCAAGGTCATGGAATTTATATTTAGTGTTTGTTTTAACGGAGATCAGATTTATTTTTCTTTACGCCCTTGAACTGTCTCCTTAGTTGTAAAAAAATGATATTGTTTTTTTACAGTTTTTAATTAATGTTTAAAAAGAATAAAGAGGAAGGATAATGCCGGACTTGGAGACCTGCTGGTGTTGTGTTGTTTTTTATTAAAGATTTATGGGCGTTATAAATATTCCCTCGGGACAAAAGAAAAGAAAAAAAGCGAAATGAAATGCAAATTCCACCCTAAATACAACTTTTCTTTCCGTGTTTCTTTTTCCTTCTTTTTCTCCTTTTTTCTGCACACTTTTTATCTGTAGTGGAATCTTTTTTTCTTTTCTTTTCTCTTTCTTGTTTCCTTTTTTCCGTTTTTTTTCTCTGCAAGCTTCACCTTAATACGAATTTTCTTATCTTTTTCCTCTTTCCTCTTTTTTCTACAGACTTTACTTTTCATGCAATCTTTTTCTTTTCTTTCTTTCGTTCATTTATTTTCCTGCACACTTTACTATTAGCGCAATCCTCTACTTTCTTTTCTTTTTCCTCTTCTGCAAACTTTACCTATAATTCATTTTTTCTTTTCCTTCTTGCTTTCTATTTCGTTCCTAATCGATCTTTTCACTTATGGTTTTCACTTTTATATATACGAATTTTCTTTTATATATTTCTAGTTTTTTTAATATTTTTTCGTTCGGTTCATTTTTACTTTTTAAAATTTTTCTATCGATTTAATTCCTTCTAATCAAGCAGGCATACACTACGACCTCTCTCTCTGAAAAGGTGAAGAAAATAAAAAACGTAAATGTAGACAGAAGAAAATAACTTAAGAAAACGAAAAGAAAGACATAAGAAAAAGAAAGAAGGAAAGGAGGAAAAAGGAGAGAATGGTAGGAGGGAGGGAGATGATTGAAGCAAATGAAGGAAAGGAGAGGGAGGAAAGAAGAAGGAAGAAACGTGAAGAAAGAAGCAAGGAAGAAGAGAAGGAAGGAAGAATGGAGGAGGAGGAAGAATGAGGAGAAGAAGGAGGAGAGAAGAGAGAGAAGGATGGAAAGAGGGAGAGAGAGAGGAAGGAGGGAGGAAGGAAGGAGAGGAAAGGAAGAGAAAGAAGAGATAGAAGGGAAAGAGGAAGAAAGGAGGAAGAGGAGGAAAGAAAGGAGAGAGAGAGAGAGAGAGAGAGAGAGAGAGAGAGAGAGAGAGAGAGAGAGAGAGAGAGAGAGAGAGAGAGAGAGAGAGAGAGAGAGAGAGAGAGAGATGCCAAGTAGGTTACATACATACCTATACGTGTGTGTGTGTGTGTGTGTGTGAGAGAGAGAGAGAGAGAGAGAGAGAGAGAGAGAGAGAGAAGGGACAAAGGGACACAAACTCTTGATGATGAGAAATTGAAATGAAAAAACACGAAAGGGAAACAAAAGAAAAAAGAAAACGAAAAAAAACATGAAAGAGAAAAGTAAAAAAAGATGAAACAAAAGAGAAATCGAAAAAAAACACGAAAAGAAACAATGGAAAACAAACAAACATAGACAGACAGATACAAACAGATAGATAGACAGACAGATAGATAGACAGATAGAAATTGATAGATAGAAAGAGGAATAAAAAAAAAAAACACGCATTCACTTCCTATACAACACACACACACACACACACACACACACACACGGACGACACTGAAGTGGATCTCATCATATATACTCTTTTTAATCCTCTTCATAGGCGATCCAATTCTCCTGCCCAGAGGATCAAGAACTCTAATTAACAGGCAGGCAAACACCACGACCCCCCCCCTCTCTCTCTCTCTCTCTCTCTCTCTCTCTCTCTCTCTCTCTCTCTCTCTCTCTCTCTCTCTCCGAATGTCAGTCTGCTATCTCTATTTATACACCGCAAATTAAATCAACATCAGTTTGAAATATG
>NC_066561.1:6846520-6856520 GCF_024679095.1 Eriocheir sinensis | reverse complement strand
ACACCTTTCCTTTAACCTCCAATTACCTGGTCAATCACACTTGTTCCATATGCAAGTTTTACTCTAATTACCAAACATTACCTATCCCTCTTACCTACCTGACCTTACCTGTCGCTTACCATTCACTTTCCCTCACCTTTCCTTCAATCTCTAGTTACCTGGCCAATCACACCTGTCCCATGTGCAAGTTTTACTCTAATTACCAAGCATTACCTGCCCTTCTTACCTACCTGACCTTACCTGTCGCTTTCCCTCGTGTTAACCCAGCCTCACCTTTCCCTTACCCTCCAATTACCTGGCCAATCACACCTGTCCAGCTTCCCACACGACACACCTGCCAATCAGCCGCTCATTACACCTTGACAGTGGCCGGTGTATCCTCAGGTGATTTACAGAGCAGGTCAGCGCGTCGCCATGGCAACCTCTTAGCCTCCATCCTCCCCCCTATCCCCCCCTTCCCCCGGTGTGACGTCACGTGACCTTTGTTTACCCATGACGTCACTGATCGAAGTTTTTTTTTTTTTTAGGGTGACGATATTTTTTTTGAGTACTTGATTTTTTAGTTTCTTCTTTTTTTGGTGATTTTATTAATTGGTGTTTTTTTGGTATAATGTTTTTGTTGCTACTGTTCTTTTCTAAGTTTCTTTATCTTTTTTTTTTACTTTCTTTATTTCTGTTTCTCTTTCTCTACTTTTTTTTAACTGCTTTCCCTTTCTTCTTTTTCCTCGTTGTTGTTGTTGTTGTTGTTGTTGTTGTTCTTCTTCTTCTTCTTCTTCTTCTTATTATTATTATTATTCGTTTTCTTATTCTGTTCATACTTTCTCTACTTTTTCTTCGTCTTTTGCTTCTTCTTCTTCTAATTTATATTTTTCTGCTTCTTCTTCTTCTTCTTTTTCTTCTGCTTTTTCTACTTTCGTTTCTTCTTCCTCCTCTTGTTCTTCTTATTTATCCTCTTCTTCTCCTTCATATTATTATTATTTTTATTATCATCATTACCATCATTATTATTATTATCAACGCTGTCATTATGAAGGTATTATTATTATTATTTTGCATTAATTATCCTCGCTCTAAATAATTAAGCGATGAATTCTATAAAAAAAAACAGAGAGAGAGAGAGAGAGAGAGAGAGAGAGAGAGAGAGAGAGAGAGAGAGAGAGAGAGAGAGAGAGAGAGAGAGAGAGAGAGAGAGAGAGAGAGAGAGAGAGAGAGAGACGAAAACAACTTCATTTCCTTCAAACCTCTTTTTTTCCTCTCCTTCCCCTTTTATCTCCCTCCATTTCTCTTCTTCACTTCGCTCTCTCATTTTTCACTGTCGCGTTCACTGCTCCTTCATCTCACCTTCCTTCTCTCTCTATGCGGTGAAGGAAGGAAGGAAGGAAGGAAGGAAGGAAGGAGGGAAGGCTGGGGAGAAAGTATACTTGAATGAAAGAATGAATGATTGAAGGACGAAGGAAAGAAGAAGGGTAGAAAGGATGGAAGGGAAGGGAAAGGAAGCAATGAATGAATGAATGAAGGAAGGAAAGGAGAGGAAGGAGAAAGGAAGAATAGGGAGAAGGTATACATGTGCACGAATTGATAAAGGAGGAAAGGAATAAAAGAAATGGGAAAATGTAGAAAGGAAGAAGAAAAGGGAATAGGAGGGATAAAAATAATGAATAAATAGATCAATGAAGGCTGTAAGAAAGGAAGACATGAAAGAAATAATGGATGGAAGAAAATATGAAAAAATAAACTAAAATGAATAAAACACGGAAAGAAAACAAAGGAAGGAAATTATAAAGGAAGAAAAAATATGAAAAAATACACTAATTTGAATAAAACACGGAAAGAAAACAAAGGAAGGAAATTATAAAAGAAGAAAAAATATGAAAAAATACACTAATTTGAATAAAAAATGGAAAGAAAACAAAGGAAGGAAATTATGAAAGAAGAAAAAATATGAAAAAAATACACTAATATGATTAAAACACGGAAAGAAAACAAAGGAAGGAAATTATAAAAGAAGAAAAATATGAAAAAATACACTAATTTGAATAAAAGATGGAAAGAAAACTAAGGAAGGAAATTATAAAAGAAGAAAAAATATGAAAAAATACACTAATTTGAATAAAACACGGAAAGAAAACTAAGGAAGGAAATTATAAAAGAAGAAAAAATATGAAAAAATACACTAATTTGAATAAAACACGGAAAGAAAACAAAGGAAGGAAATTATAAAAGAAGAAAAAATATGAAAAAATACACTAATTTGAATAAAACACGGAAAGAAAACAAAGGAAGGAAATTATGAAAGAAGAAAAAATATGAAAAAATACACTAATTTGAATAAAAAATGGAAAGAAAACAAAGGAAGGAAATTATGAAAGAAGAAAAAATATGAAAAAAATACACTAATATGATTAAAAGATGGAAAGAAAACTAAGGAAGGAAATTATAAAAGAAGAGAAAACGAATATTGGAAGAACGAAAGGAAAATACATGATAAATAAGAAATACGATAATGAAGGAGAGAGGAAGTAAAAAAAGAAATATAAACAATGATGGAGGAAAAGGAGGAAGAAAAGAAGAAATAAATATAATCAGATAGAAAATAATGACAACCTTATAATGCAAGATCCCATCATTATCATTTAATCATCATCATCATCATCATCATTATAAAAACAAAGAATATGAGAATCGCGTCATTTTTATCGTTTCTTGAATAGTTTTTTTTTGCAAATCGATAATTCTCTTTTTGCTTCCTCTCCTCCTCCTCCTCCTTCTTCTCCTCCTCCTCCTCTCCTCCTTTTTGCATACGTGTTCTGTTTCTCCTCCCACACATACTTGTCTTCCTCCTCCTCCTCCTCCTCTTCCACTTCCACTTCCACCTCAACCTCCACCTCCTAAACTTTCTTTCTTCTTCTGGATACACATACCTTTCCTCCTCCTCCTCCTCCTCCACTTCCACTTCCACCTCAACCTCCACCTCCTAAACCTTCTTCTGGTCCAATACACAACCCTCTCCTCCTCCTCCTCCTCCTCTTCCACTTCCACCTCAACCTCCACCTCCTAAACCTTCTTCTGGTCCAATACACAACCCTCTCCTTCTCCTCCCTTTTCTTCTACTCTTCCTTCGCCAACGTATACCACCTCCTCCTCCTCCTCCTCCTCCTCCTCCTCAAACTTTTCTGGTCCAACACAACACAACCCTTCTCTTCCTCCTCCTCCTCCTCCTCCTCCTCTACAACTCTTCCTTCGCCTACATACACCCTTCTCACTCCTCCTCCTCCTCCTCCTTCTTCTGCGTCCTCATCCTCTTATAGAACTCCGCAAGAACGCGCGGCTTTCTTTCCATTAACATGCAAATCCGACCCGACGCCGCCGCCACCACCACCGCCACTAGTAACCTGACGAAGGCTGCTGAGGGGGGGCGAGGGGCTCTGAACAGCAGGTAAAAATGTCATGGTAAAAAAAAATACGTAAGTCTACCCTTCACCCGCCCCCCCTCATCCGAAAAAAAAAAACAATAACTTGGTGGCACGAGTCTTGCTTCTCCCTAACACATGCACAGACAGAGGAGGAGGAGGAGGAGGAGATGGGAGAGGAAGAGTAAAAAGCGGAAAATATGAACAAAAATGAAAGGAATGAGAGGAGAAAGAGGAGGAAGAAGACGAAAAGAGGAAAACAGGAAGAGGAAAAGGAAAACACGAGTAAAGAGAAACGAAAACGAGAAGAAGAAGGAAGAAGAGAAAAAGAGGAAAATACGAACAAAATTAAGCAGGAAGAGGAGGAAGACGAGAACGAGGAGGAGGAGGAGGAGGAGGAGGAGAATAAGGAGGAGAAGGAGAAATAGAAATACGAGGAGGATTAAAAGAAGGAGTCAGGGTTGGAATCAGAAGAGGAGACGGAGGAGGAGGAGGAGAAGGAGAAGGAGAAATACGAGGAGGATTAAAAGAAGGAGTCAGGGTGGAAGAGGAGGAAAAGGAGAAATAGAAATACGAGGAGGATTAAAAGAAGGAGTCAGGGTGGGAAGCAGAACACGAGTCGGAAGAAGAGAGAGGAGGAGGAGGAGGAGGAGCAAGAGGAGGAGGAGGAGGGGGAGCGTGAGGAAGAAGAGGAGGCTGAGAGGAAGACGTACAGATGATGGAAGGAAGGCGCGGAAGAGGTGAGTGGGGGTTCGGTGAAGGCGGGAATAATGCGCTTTGCTTGGCAGGGAGAATTATTTAAGGAGCGCCGCGCGGGGGTCGTGAATGTTGTATAAATCTATTAAAAGCTGGCACGGGGCACTGGCTGATGATGACGATGATGGTGAAGATGGTGAGGCTGAAAACTAATGATGATAGTGAGTGATAATGACGATGAGGGATGCTGATAAATGCAAATGGTGAAGTTTATAATGAAGATGATGGAGATGAAAACGCGAAAATGATAATAAAAATGATGACAGTGATGAGGATGGTGAGAATTTTACTTATTTTCCATTTTTTAGTCTATTATGATTCCTTAACTAATAAAAACACACCTGATTACTTTTACTTATGAGATGTTTATGAGGTTTTATTTTAACATTAACTAACACACACACACACACACACACACACACACACATATAATAATGAGAATGTTTACTTATTTTCCGATTCCTTATTCTATTATGATTCCTTAACTAATAAAAACATACCTTATTAGCTTTACTTAACAAATATTTGAGGTTTTATTTATCATTAACGACCGCAAACGTCTTTTTACCGACTTAAATTACTGTTACATATTTACGAAGGTCAATTAAATCTATCTATCAATATAATCTGTCAATATAATCTATCTATCTATCTATCTATCTACCTCTCTATCTATCTACCTCACACACACACACACACACACACACACACACACACACACACACACGTAGTAAAGTCTTGCAAAGGGAACTATTTTATGCGCTTCAAACTTCAGTCTCGTCCCGTCTGCTCCCTTCCGCCCGTGTGTTCCCTGCCGCCGGTGCATTGGGACGCCCGCTGAAGGCTTACTCTGACGTGGATCTTAATGCCTTGCCTGGTGTTGCTTGTTTGGTGATAATGGCAATAATGATGCTGGTAATTATGGTGCTGGTAATGGTATGATGGTGGTGTTGCCACTGGTGTTAGTGTTGCTAGTATTACTTCTACTTTTTCTTGTTTTTCTTCTACTACTACTACTACTACTATTGCTACTGCTACTACAACACAATGGCAATAACAGTAATAATATAACAATAACGAGAAATCAATAACAAACGGCATAATCAACTTTAGTCTCTTCATCTCTCCATCTATCTCTCAATCTATCTATCGTCTCAGCATCACCAAGGCCGGGCAGCATCTCTCATTGCCAGGGGCGGAGATAAGCCACAGGTTGGGCCGCGGGTGACGAGACAACGGAAGGCTATAAGCTCACGGGGAGGCTGACGCAAGACCACTCCGGCTATCCCTTCTCAATACGCTGTCAGGATGCCCCGCTGGCTACAAGGTGCGAGGTAAGATACAGGCCCAGTTTCACAGTTCCCCATGCAGGGTTAGTAAGCTCCCAAACCAATACCAGAGCCTTCGAAATTTCCTTGTATAGTGTCTGGTGTTTATAGTTAAGTTCACAAATTTGATGAAACTATACAGGAAAAGTCTTGTGTATTTAGTGTGGCATCGAAGACCTCACCGTTTTGGATTGTATGGGACTCTATAGTTTGGTTCGGGCTGTTACGAAGACGCTGTGTTGGGCTGTGAAATCGGCTCACAGAGAGGTAAACCAGGTAGCTGCGACACCTCCAGCCCGCGCAGGAGAAGGAACAAGGAAGAGAAAGAAAACATATCCAACACATTCCCTCAGGCAGCTCTTGAGTGGCTGACCTTACCTTCTTAACCCTATCGGATCAGAGGGTGGCCAAATCTGTCCTCCCCTCAGGCACTTCGATCAAAACGATACACCTTTTTTTTTACTTTCCACTAGCTGCTTTTCACTCATTATTCATTATTGTTTTATACTATTGATTCGGTACCAGTACTTAGTGTTCATGATACATCGTTGTTCAGATATATGAGTACGTCGGAGCTTATAGGGTTAACCAGACCATTCGTAGGTATCATTATTGACGTCATGCGTAAGTAGAAACACATTTTGACCCAGCATATCTCCAGCGTGAAGCACCCTGGTCCCTTCTGTCTCTAACTCATAATAACCTAATAGTGACTTCTCTTTCATAATCAGATCCTTTGTACGTGTTCTTTGTGACGTTATACCTAAGTAGAAACACATTTTGACCCAGCACATCTCCCGCGTGAAGCTACCTGGCCCCTACTGTCTCTAATCCATAATAAGCTAATAGTGACTTCTCTTTCATAATCAGACCCTTCGTACTTGTTCTTTGTGACGTCATACCTAAGTAGAAACACATTTTGACCCAGCATATCTCCCGCGTGAACCTACCTGGCCCCTTCTGTCTCAAACCCATAATGACCTCATAGTGACTTCTCTTTCATAATCAGATCCTTTGTACTTGTTCTTTGTGACGTTATACCTAAGTAGAAACACATTTTGACCCAACATATCTCCCGCGTGAAGCACCCTGGCCCCTTCTGTCTCAAACCCATAATGACCTCATAGTGACTTCTCTTTCATAATCAGACCCTTTGTACGTGTTCTCAGTGACGTCATACCTAAGTTTCTTGTTTTCTTAGGTTCATGAAACAGAAGGGTCAAACTACCACAGGGGTCATAAATCTACCCCTGGAAATGCCCCAAATCCCTACGAAAGCCTTATCAAATGTGGGTTCCAAGGGTTCATGGAAAAGGAAGGGTCAAACCATCACCAGGGTCATAAAAGTACCCCTGGAAATGCCTACAGCTCCAACGAAAGCCTTGTCAAATGTGTATTCTTAGGTTCATGAGACAGAAGAAGGGTCAAACTACCACCAGGGTCATAACACTACCCCTGGAAATGCCTGCAACTCCTAAGAAAGCCTTGTCAAATGTAGGTTTCTTAGGTTCAAGGTATTGAGGAAGGGTCAAAATACAACCGGGGTCATAAAACTACCCTTGGAAATGCCCAAAATCTCTACGAAAGCCTTGTCAAATGTGGGTTTCTTAGGTTCATGGTACAGAGAAAGGGTCAAAACACCACCAGGGTCATAAAACTACCCTTGGAAATGCCTGCAACTCCTACGAAAGACTTGTCAAATGTGTGAGCCAGGGCGCTGAAGGGTTTGAGAGTAGAGTCTGGTCCCCTCTCTGTATACTGGTGCGAGGGAGGTCTGGTCACAGCTGCCGGGTGGAGGGTGGTGTGTAGCGCGTTTGACAGAGTACCGTATTCACCAGCACACCGACACCTGGGTACACCTATTTGAAAAGGTTTACGTGTAGAGGTGATGGGAACTATGATGCATACGTATGTTTTTTTAAAGAGCCTGCCGGAGGGGTGTTTACATAGGCGTCTAGTGATGGGAGTTTTAAGAAAGGAGAGGAAAGGAATTGAGGAGACTGGAAGGGAAGTCAGAAGACGCGAGACGAGAAAGGAAAAGATAAATAAGAGGGAAAGATTAAAAAGAATTACATATAGGAAGAAGAGAGAACAGAAACAAGAGAAGAGGAAGCAAGAAATGATGAGAGAAGAAAAACGAAGAGGAGAGAAGAGAAAGGGAAATAAAGACAAGAATGAAGACGAGAAATAAAAGAAAAAGATAACACGTTAGAAGATAACATGTAATAAGAAAAGAGAACAAATAAAGAGAAAAATAAGCAAGATACGAAAAGATAAGAAAAGAGAAGAGAAAAAAAGGAAAACAAAGAAGAATAAAGAAAAAAGGAAAAGATACCATAATAGAGGATAAAAGAACATAAATAAAGATAAGATAAAGTAAGAAAGAGATAAAAAGAGAAGAGAAGAGAAGAGAAGAGAAAAGAAGAGCAAGGAGAGGAAGAGAATCACAATCCCCGGAGTATTTGATTAAAACTAATTACGAGTCGAAGGTTATACATGAGAGAGAGAGAGAGAGAGAGAGATATTATTACATTCTCTCTCTCTCTATTTCAATATATCTTTCAATTGAATTTATACTCTTGTTAGCATAGTTATTGAAAATGCATTCCACTCTTTCACACACACACACACACACACACACACACACACACACACACACACACACACACACACACACACACACACACACACACACACACATAGTTGACTCAGGTGTGTCGACTACAAGGTCAGGTGTGTGGTTATTTAACATGTGTGTGTGTGTGTGTGTGTGTGTGTGTGTGTGTGTGTGTGTGTGTGTAATTAATCTCAAATATGCGAAAAAGAAAGAAGAAAGAAGAGGAAAAGGATGAGGATATATACAAAGAATCATAGTAGTAGTAGTAGTAGTAGCAGTAGTAGGATTATTATGAGTAGTAGAAGTAGAAGTAAAAAAGATGAAGAGAACGAAGAGGAAGAAGAGGAAAGACGAACAAGATGAAGATGAAGGAAAATAAGAATAGGAAGAAGAAGAAGAAGAAGAAGAAGAAGAAGAAGAAGAAGAGAGACGAAGAAGATGAAGATGATGAAGGAAAATAAGAAAAGGAAGAAAAAAGAAGAAAACAGGGAATAATAATAATAATAATAATAATAATAATAATAATAAATAAATAAAGAACAGGAAAACTTAGAGAGCAAACATTTGACCCTCCTTGCATTGCTTGGAGATGCGGCGATACCCAACCCACCACTCCGGACCCTCACACACTTACACACACACTTACACACACACACTTGACACTTACACAAGCACTTGACACACCCCTTAATGGACCACGACACTTGAACTCAAACAACAACGACAACAACGATATAATTAAATGATTGTCACTACCACTACTACTACTACTACTACTACCTACTACTGCTACTACTACAAAAAATGGGATGTGAAATATGATCGTGTATTCTGTGTGTGTGTGTGTGTGTGTGTGTGTTATTCCTCTCACCAATACGTCACTTCCTCTCTCTCTCTCTCTCTCACTCTCTCACTTCAGCCATCAATCGACCAATACGTTCATCTCTCTCTCTCTCTCTCTCTCTCTCTCTCTCTCTCTCTCATCCATCACTCCCTCCAGCTCTTACCTCATTTCTCCCTCCCTCTCTCCCTTCCCTCCCTCTCATTTCTCTTAGTTCTCCTCCTCTTCCTCCTCCTCCTCCTCTTCCTCCTCCTCCTCCTCCTCCTCTTCATTGCCTCTCCTTACCTCCCTCCCTCTTCCCTTCGAATAGTGACTACTGATCCACTGGCTGAGAGAGAGAGAGAGAGAGAGAGAGAGAGGGGGGGGGGGCTGGCAGAGGTCCACCAACGGACACATTGGCCTGTCCTCTTTTTCCCCATTAATCAGTCTATATCTCTCTCTCTCTCTCTCTCTCGTCAGGTAAGAGGTGAAAATTTGAAAAAGGAAGCAAAAAAGGAAGAGGAAAGTAGAAAGTGAAGGAGAGAGTGAAGAATGAATGAATGAATGAATGAATGAATGAAGGAAGGAAGGAATGAAGGAAGGAATAAGAGAGAAATGAATGCGGTGTAAGGAAGGTGTCAAGGGAGTGGAAGGAAGTGAGGGAGTGAAGGAGGGACGAAGGAAGGAAAAAGGAGAGGAGGGAGTCATGGGAAGGGAAAGAAGGGAGGGAGTACAAAGGAGCACAAAGGAAAAGCAAACAGCAACATACCTCTTGGTCCTAACTAGGCTGTTTGTTGTTGCTCCCATCTGCTCTAATCTACGAGTCAGAGAAACAGGACAGCAAAGGTGAAGGCTCCTCCCCTGCACCGTTGCCAGATTGTCGTACTCAGAGCATAAAATTTACCGGTTTCTGACGCCTAACTATTGCCAAGAAACATCAGGAATTAACTTTTTTAACGATAATTATAAGTGAATCTCGTTATCGGGGTCCACGAGACAGTTTTTGGGTCGGAAGTCGGTAAATATAAGAGGTTCAGTAAGACAGTCTGGCAACATTGCTCCCCTCCCA